>NW_017723726.1:0-1815 GCF_001865875.1 Lupinus angustifolius
TGGATTTTAGTTATTACTCTCTTGATTTATAAATATTCCTTTAATTGCGTAGACAATTTATTACAACTCACTCTCCAAAGTTACTTCTATTTCACATATATTTTATAGTGACCAAAAGATTTATCATCTTGAATAACAACACAATAATATCTATTGTGCACCAATTGAAAGTGTTTTTAGTCTTTAGTTAGAATATGCTTTAATGAATATGATTATCAACAACAAACTTGAAAAAAAAGTTAGAAAGATAGGTAAAAATGTTACCTCTATTCCACACAATATTTGATTAGAATGGGAAAGACATTCAAAAACCAAGTGAGCACACCATTTCAACTTTAAATGTGCATGTCTCTTATCTTGAAAATAACAATTTAAGTAGTCAAATGACTACTTTCAGTTTTTTATACTTGATCTGATGTTGTGTTTTGATATCATTTGCGCTCATCCATTACAACTTTACAATGGTAAAAGCCTGCAAAAGTAATACAATACACTTCAGTTTAAAAAATATAAATAACAATTAATCAACAGATTCATTAAAACATTTATGGAATATTTGAATATATATGGGCCTCTACTTTCACGTAACTTGTGAAAGTCATGTTTTCCCAACAATTGATACAACACATGGTTCTTTCCACTAAAATAATTTATATGTCCATCTCATCGCACTAAAATAAAATTTCTCTTTTAAGCTTGAATGTAATCACTTCTATGTAGAAGTTTAATGATAAAAATAAAATAATGTAGTTAATTATTTTCAACTTTCAACAATACATGTGAATGAAACAAATAACAAAGGAAGTAGTGTATTTTGTATTTTCTTTCTAATTACATTGACTATTATTATTATTAGGTAAATATACATTGACTTAGAAAAAATAATAATTGAGTCATCATTTAATGTGTGATGTTGAACAGGTTACTGTATCAAGCATCTTAATTGTTAGAAATGCTATCAAAACAAAAATTATACTCTAAAATGCTTGCATGATCTCATATTCAATGGAAAACAAAATATGTAAGTGGTGACTCCAGAAATCTGTTAATGTCACCCACATTCTCTACAAAATGAAATTGGGAGGAATGTACATTAACAATTCATGTAAATTTAAAGTAAATATGAGGTATGCACTATGTAATAAGATTTAGAAAAGCTATAAAATTCAGAATAAAAAATAAGTGGTAAAACAAATATATACAAAGGAAAGAGTAATAAGACTTATTATAAAACATTTTCCACTAACTCAAAATTTTCTGTAACGCCCCGAAAAATACTTCTAAAAAACATTGCGGAAAAATGGGTAAATTTTTTTTTTGAATGGTGATGTATAAAATTGGTTCCTTTTAAAAACCTTTCTTTTTCGAGACATCACTTTAAGTAACATATAACGCGGAAATCAAAACCGGTTACCTAACGGTAACTGAAATAATACAACATTTCCTGAATATACATCTTCATAGATATAAAAGATCATAAGTACTTAATATACATATCCAACAAGAAAGGGCGGAACTATTAATCATCGCCAAAAGACACTAAACAAAGACATGAACAAACTGAAGCTGTCAGTGTTTCAAAAGCCACAAAATGATAAGCAACTCCTAGTGGCTAACTCCAAAGCTAGGGTACTGCCTCTCTTCAATTCCCCATGCCCCCTCCTAGAACATCACGAATGGGTAGCTCCAAATCCGAGCAAAACTGTCTATCTGACGAGCACAAGTCCGAAAAGCAAGCAATAGAAAAGAAGAGAAATAGAGAGAGTAAGACATCTAATGAACATAAATTCATTGACGGCGTGGACTTACTCAGAA
>NW_017723727.1:0-895 GCF_001865875.1 Lupinus angustifolius
ATAACATATTACATTATAACTCATCAGTTGTTCTCGTAAACAATTATCCAATCCATATTAGTAATATAACCAAACTCATCTATTGTTCTCATAAACAATTATCTAATTCACATGTGTAATATAACCAGACTTATTTCCATCAATATCATAATTCACCATTTAGCAATATATCATTCATCGACAAGATGTCATGACTATAATTAAATAACACAAAAGTGGAGATCATACTCCAAATAATAGCATACACATATATTATCTATCACCGACATCATAACCCACCATTTATCAATATAAACAATAATGTATCAACATACATTTCATAAACTAATATCATAACCATAAGTAGTAATATGTGCATAATGTTAATGATGCATGATGTTTGTAACTCAAATGTGGGAATCCACTTCCACAAGTGCAATATATGTATGCTATATCATGATCATCCACCTCACACCAATATCCTCCCAATAACCTAGTTGGAAATAAATCAAAAGTACAGGTCCCATAGTAAGCCACTTTGTACGCACCCGAAATAACATATCCTCGCAAGGAAGTAAAAATAGATCGATCGGTTCCCTCAGGAACAGTCCTACCCGGACCTAGGTCGTACAAACGCTTTCTGGGCATCCCTCTCATTGATCCAGATTGCAAAGAGGGGTTGTTAGAGATCGTCTAGTTTGGCCTCTGAGAACTGTCCGATCCAACAAGGTACCTCCCTAGGGATACAAGGGACTCACCTCACCTAGACTCTCCCTCAAGATATTGTTGACGAATCACCGTCCAACAACACCGTCCCTCTCAACATCATGGTGCTCTAAGTCATCCCGTCAATTTCCTCTCCACTACTCCATTATTAACCATATGCATATGAACACTAACCGCAGTTAGATGATTA
>NW_017723728.1:0-3752 GCF_001865875.1 Lupinus angustifolius
TATATATATATAAATAGTAACATCAATGTAATAGTATGTTAATCATAATTCTAATCCTACATTGTGATGTGATTTTATGTTATTAAGCAAATTATATTTGTGAAGAAGATCTATGCTTCTGACCTTGGCAAAATTTTGATGAAGAAACCAACATCACTAAAAAGAAGAAAAGGAAGACTACTTATGAAGACCAAGAAGATTAAAGCTTCAAGACAATTAGTCTAAGTCTAAATAGGTACTTCTATCATATACTCTTTAATATACTAAAGTAGTAATGCTCAAAATATTTTAAAAGGAATTGAAACACTTCAAGTTTTTTAATGAAAACATTTTTTAAAATACTGTGTAACAAGTTACTGAAATTTGAGTAACATGTTACATTTTTTTATCCACTTGTTATAATTGGTTACTGAAAGTTGTTACATCAGTTTTTCAGATTTGAAACTCAAGGGTTTTCATCTCAAACGAAATGTCTTCATTCCAAACAATTCCTACTCTTTCATAAAGGCACAATGTCTGATTGAAAAGCTTATTTAAAGGCCTTAGAACTCACAATGAAAACAACTTTTTGAATAACTCTTTCACACTTTTCTCACAACTTTCCCACACTTTTCTGAAATAGTTTTCTGCACTTATAGCAACTTAAACTCAAACTTTCAAAGCTATTTTTCTGAGTTGCTTGAAGTAAAATGTTTCAAAGTTTTGTAAACTAAAAGAGCATTATTTACTAAGTATACAAAAGAGTTGATTAGATTGCAAGTGTTATTATATTTTATACTTGTAAAGGCAATCCAAGCCATCATTCATATTCTTCATTCATTGTAATTACTTTCTTTCACGGGGTGTGAATAGAAAGGGGATAGAGTTACTTGGAAAGGTGTTTTCCAAGGTGATAAGTATTAGTGAGTGTGTAAGGTACATAGAGATCTCGGGATGAGATATTGTAATTACAACTCATAATATTTAGTGGAAAATCTCTTGTGCTGCAAGAGTACTGGACGTAGCCTTCGGTGGACAAGAAGGTGAACCAGTATAAAATCCTTGTGTACTCTCTTCTCCCTTACCTTTTTCATTTATTATTGTTTATTTTCTGCAATATTATCCGTTGCACTTTAACTCTTCATTTTGCAGAAAAAGTGGTCATAATTTTTAGTCAACTAATTCACCTCCCCCCTCTTAGTTGCAATCTCAGTCTTACAATTGGCACGAGAGATTTTTTTTTTAGTAAGTTATTCTCAAAGCTGATCCTACATCAAAGATGGCCACAAGATCGTTCCTAGGAGAAGGTTCTAACATAAACCGCCCTCCAAGTTTTGTTGGAGAATGCTATGACTTCTGGAAAATCAGAATGAGGATATTCATAGAATCCCAAGACTTGGATATATGGAACGCAATTGAAGAATGACCCTATGAACCCTTCACAGTTATAAATAGTGTAAGAGAAATAAAGCCTAAATCTTCATGGAATGATGAAGAAAAGAAGAAGGTGCAATATGACCTAAAGTCAAAGAACATCCTCACTTTTGCTCTTAGAATTGATGAGTTATTTAGAGTATCTAACTGTAAATCCGCCAAGGAAATGTGGGATACTCAAGAGACCACACATGAAGGAACGGAGGAAGTAAAAAGGTCAAGGCTAAACACTATCTCTCAAGAATTTGAAATGTTACGAATGAAACCTGGAGAGAAGATACTCGATCTTCAAAAGAGATTCACCCACCTTACAAATCACCTTCTTGCTCTTGGTAAGGTATTATCTAACAGTGACTTGAACTTGAAAGTTCTAATATCACTTACCAGAATATGGCAACCAAATGTAACAATCATTTCAAAAAAGAAAAGTTTATCGAAAATGTCTTTGACTGCGTTATTTGGAAAATTGCAGGAACACGAGTTAGAACTCAACCAACTGGATCAACATGAAGACCATGAGAAGAAAATGAAGAATATTTCTCTAAAATCAAAAGTTGACAAATATGAGTCATCAGAGGGTGAATCTGATAAAGAAGAGATAGAAGCAATGAGTCTTCTTGTGAAGAAATTCAGCAAATTCCTCAAAAGGAATAAAGGTGGTAGAACTGGACAAATAAGAAAGTTCACCAAGAACAACGATGCCTCTACTTCAAATCAAACTTTTACATGCTTCGAATGTGGCAAGGCTGGTCACATGAAGATGGATTGTCCAAATTTGAAAAAGAATTCATTCAAGGGAAAGAATGAAATAAAGACCGGAAGAAGAGCATACATAATTTGGGAAGACAACGATACCAGTTCCGCCTCTGAACCAAGAAATGAGGAACAAACACATTTCTCCTTAATGGCATCTCACCATTCTAATGATGAAGAGGTAAATGACTCAAAACTATATTCTTCTGAATTACAAACTGCATTCAATGACCTACATGATGAGTACATGAAACTCACAAAAATGTTTTTAAAACAGAAAACTGAGTTAGATTCATTTAGAAACAAACATTCATCATTTTCATGTCAAAACTATATTGCTCTTGAAAACAAAGTTACAACATTAAATTTTGAACTTAATAAGATAAGTAAGAGCAATAAAAGTTTAAATAGAATCATCAATGATCAACGACACTCAACAGACCAAAGAGGTCTTGAATATTCAAAAGGCCACATTTCTAAGAAACCTAGTGTCCCAATTAAGATAAACTTTCACAAAGGAAGTATCATTGCTCATAAACATAATAATGATAAAACTAGGATACATAACCATCAACCCACATGCACATATTGTAAACATCATGGGCATACATCAAACACTTGCAAAATTTGAAAATATGGTGTACCCCTTGGTCATTATAAATGGGTTGAGAAAGGTGCTAACCATATAGGACCCAAAGAAAATTGGGTTCCTAATAAAACTTAACCTGTTTTTTAGGATAATTTGGGAGCCGCCTACAACCTATGGTATTTGGATAGCGGCTGCTCAAAACACATGACAGACGATAGATCAAAATTCTATGTCATTACTCCAAGGGACAAAGGATATGTCATATATGGTGATAATAACAAAGGAAGAATTCTTGGAGTTGGTAGAATTGGCAAGCCTCCCTCAACTACTATAGAAGGTGTGTTATATGTTGAAAGAATCGAGCACAACCTTCTTAGCATAAGTCAACTATGTGACAAAGGCATCCATGTAGCATTCTACCCAGATAAGTGCATCATAGAAAGTAAGAATCATCATCACTCTAAACTGGTTGGTAAGAGAATAATATATATATATATATATATGATTGATATGAATTCATCTTTACCAATAATATGTTTAGTTGCAAACGATAATCATGATGCATGGCTATGGCATAGGAGAATTGCTCATATTCACATGGACCATTTGAACAAGCTCATAAAGAAAGACTTAGTTGTTGGTTTACCCAAAATGAAGTTTGTTAAAGACAAACTATATAGTGCTTGTCAAATGGGTAAACAAGCAAAAACTTCTTTCAAATCAAAGCATATGATTTCTTCTGATAGACCGTTACAACTACTACATATGGACTTATTTGATCCCTCGAGGACAAAAAGTTATTGTGGTAACTACTATGCCCTCGTTATAATAGATAATTTTTCGAGATACACTTGGACTCTATTCTTAGTGCATAAGAATGAGACATTCAAAGCCTTTAGCATTTATGCTAAAAGAGTACAAAATGAAAAATCACTTAAAATCGCTGCTATAAGAAGTAATCATGGGGGAGAATTTCAAAACTCTTCTTTTGAAGAAT
>NW_017723729.1:0-1097 GCF_001865875.1 Lupinus angustifolius
TATGTTTTGAACCGAGTTCTCATAAGACCTATTCTCAAGAAAACCCCCTATGAACTCTTTAAAGGTAGAAAACCAAACATTTCTCATTTGCATGTATTTGGTTGTAAATGTTTTGTTTTAAATAATGGTTTGGATAACTTGGGCAAATTTGATGCAAAAACAGATGAAAGAATCTTCCTAGGCTACTCTCTTACAAGTAAAGCTTATTTTTAATAAAAGAACACTAGCCATGGAAGAATCCATTCGTGTATCTTTTGATGAAACCAATGCTGAGATAAAAGATGTTATAACTCCTGATGAGGAGGAACTGTCCAGTTCATCTTCAAATGAAATTTCTATTATTGAATCTACAACTGATACTGAACAATTGAAAATGAATGAAAACCTACCATCTCAAGAGGAGCATACTCATTCAGATTTACCAAAAGAGTGGATAACTCATCGATATCATCCACTTGACAATATTATTATTGAATTAAATACGGGTATCACAACCCGACGAATGTTTGATAAAGCTTGTCTTAACCTGACCTTCGTTTCTCAAATCGAACCCTCCAAATTTGATGAAGCAATTGAGGGTGAACACTGGATTCTTGCTATGCGTGAAAAATTAAACCAGTTTGAGATAAACGAAGTTTGGGAACTTGTTCGTAGACCTAAAAATAGGCATGTTATTGGAACTCGGTGGGTATTCAGAAATAAATCTGATGAAAATGGTATTATAGTTAGAAATAAAGCTAGACTAGTAGCCCAAGGATACAACCAGGAAGAAAGTATCGATTTTGATGAAACTTTTGCTCCGGTTGCTAGACTTGAAGCTATTAGGCTATTACTTGCATATGTTTGCTCTTTGAATTTTCAGTTATATTAAATGGAAGTAAAGAGTGCTTTCCTCAACGGCTACATTCAAGAAGAAGTGTTTTTTGAATAACCCATGGTTTTAAAGATTACAAACATCATTCTTATGTCTACAAATTAGTGAAAGCTCTCTATGGCTTAAAGCAAGCTCCATGTGCATGGTATGATCGTCTAACTAAATTTCTACTTGAAAAAGGTTTCAACAAAGGAAAGGTTGACACTACTTTCTTCAGAAAGAA
>NW_017723730.1:0-1541 GCF_001865875.1 Lupinus angustifolius
ATTTTGGCAATATGATGCAAGGAGAGTTTGAAATGTCTATGATGGGGAAGTTAAATTACTTCCTTGGATTACAAATCAAACAGCTTGATAATGGTATTTTTGTAAGTCAATCCAAATACTGCAAAGATTTGCTAAAAATATTTGACATGGATGGATGCAAGCAAATAGCTACTCCTATGAGATCTGGAACTTACATCGATACGGATGAAGCAGGAAATCCATCGAGATATCAAAGTATCGAGGTATGATTGGATCTCTTTTATACTTAACTAGTAGTATACCTGATATCATGTTTAGTGTGTGTTTGTATGTTCGCTATCAATCCAAACTAAAAGAATCACACTTAGTTGCTATTAAGAGAATCATGAAATATCTTAAAGGCGCAACTAATGTTGGACTATGGTATCCAAAAGAAAGTATATGTGACTTTGTTGGATATTCAGATTCAGATTTTGCAAGATGCAAAACTGAGATGAAAAGTACAAGTAGTACTTGTCATATTTTAGGGAATGCTTTAGTTTCTTGGTCATGTAAGAAATAAGCATGTGTAGCACTAAGCACTGTGAAAATGAATATATTGCAGCAGGTAGTTGTTGTGCCCAAGTGTTGTGACTTAAGCAACAATTGCGAGATTATGGTTTAGATTTGGGTTGCACTCCTCTAAAATGTGACAATACTAGTGCAATAAACCTAACAAAGAATCCGATTATGTATTCAAGAACCAAACACGTTGATATAAGGCATCACTTCCTTAGGGACCATGTCCAAAAGAAGGATGTGTCTATAGAATTTGTTGACACTCATAACCAACTAGCAGATATATTCATTAAATCTTTGACAAAAGAACCTTTCTATAAAATTAGACGAGAATTAAACATTCTTGATGAAGCATATTTAACTTAAATGCCTATATATGTTTATATGTATGCTTCATTATATCTATTTCATGTCTATTTGAACTTAAATGTGTTTATTTATGTTTAAAAAAATTTCAATTTTTGGATTAAAAATCATTTCCATAGCTTAATTTTGCCTGAAAATAAATTTTTTCTAGGGTCAGTAATCGATTACACTGGAGAGTAACCGATTACAGGATTAAACAGAGTGTTTCAGTAACCAATTACCCAAAGTGAGTAATCGATTACTCTGAGTTGTTGTTTGAAAATTTTAAATTTTTTAATTTGAGTAACCGATTACTCTATGATGTTATATATATAATTTTTCTGCATTTTTAAACTTTTTCAAACTCATCTTCCTCACTCAACTCGTTCTCTCTCTTGCTCAACCCCCTCAAACTCTAAAATCTTCGTTTTTGATCTGTTTTAAGTGATTTTTGTGTCTATTCTTATCACATTTTCACTCATAAACACTTTTAAACCTTCATTTTCATGTTTAGTAACCTAAATCAAAATCCTCCAAATCTCCAAAACCTCAAAACCTAAACCTTCAAAACTGAAAATGCATGGCTTCCTCTTCAAAAACCAAGAAGCAACGCACCTCCACGACTCAAAAAAGGCAAGGAACTACTTCTATGGAGTCCA
>NW_017723731.1:0-3179 GCF_001865875.1 Lupinus angustifolius
ACTCCAAAATTCGGGAATATTGGAAATTTTGAGTTTGAAGATTTTCTTTTCCCTTATCTTTTACGTCAACAAAACCTTTTTGATTTTTGTTGTGAGACAAATAAAATTTATCCAGAACTTGTACGAGTATTTTAGTGTAACTTGAACTTTCGGAAAAATCGTCTTACTTCCTATGTCAAAGGAAAAGACATTGTTTTGGATCTTAAAACCTTTAGTTCATTGTTATGTAATATACACACTCAAGGTAGCATAACGGGTTACGACCTTGTGTGTGAATGAGATAATTATGATCGAAAGAGTTTTTATTATACGTTATGTAGACTTTCAAAAAGGGAAATAGAAATGTGTAAGCAACGGGGCTTTGGCGAGACATCCTATCTGCTGGATATCTCAAGCTTGAGGACCGTTTGCTTCATTATTTTTTGAGCTATGTCATCTTACCAAAATTTTCAAATCATTCTCAAATAAGTGACATAGAACTCCAATTGATGTATGCTTTAAAGTTTAAGATCAATTAGGCTCTAAGTGACAAATGTGGACTGTTAGAGGTACTCAAAGTCATTTGTCATATGCAATCTTCATAGTCTTCATTCATTGTAATTACTTTCTTTAACAAGAGTGTGAATAGAAAGGGGATAGAGTTACTTGGAAAGGTGTTTTCCAAGGGTATAAGTACCACAAAATGGGTTTCACCCAAGACCCTCGAACCCGCACCTATAAGCATAGAACCGATAAACCGATTGCTGCTGCTAAACCATCTGAAACTGAAGGTCCTAACCCTCTTGAACCACAACCATCTGAGTTTCATGCTCAATCGTGCTCATCTGCTGCCATGCCTACAAACCAAATGATTATGGATGAATTGTTTTCTCTCCGAGGCTACTTCACTAACTGGATGGATGCTCTCGATTCTCAGAATCAACAAATCCAATATAAACTTCATTGCCTCTCCTCTAGGATGGATAGCATGGATATTGATGAAGACAATTCGAAGCTTGAGTCTTAGAATATCTATTGTTAGGATATTCTGGTTGTATTATTTTCAAAATTCGGACAAATTTTTAATTCTGCTTATTTGTTGTTTTTAAGTTATTGCTGCATATTCCTAGACAAGTTATTTTATGATGTTTTGTGCTTTATTGTTCCATTCCTGGATACTTGTTTGAAACATCTTATTTATGCATTGCAATACTTTCTTCAATACTTGCTTATCTATATCTTGATCCATACATGAGTATATGATATCATATTGATATATCTTGACTATATAAGTGTATGTATGCTATATATATTGTGCTGGAATCTCTTTGTTTTTCTACTTTTTGATGAAGTCAAAAGGGGGAGAAATGTTGGGAGAAGTGTATTTTCTGTAAAATTATTTCATGCACATTACTCCAAAAGAAATGGGGAGCATACTCAAGTCAAACTTCAACATATCTCAAAGTATGTTGCTCTCAAGAAAACTACACTGTCAAGAAGATCTTGGTTTATCATCATAAAAAGGGGGAGATTGTGAAGAAGATATTTGCTCATGACCTTGACAAGGTTTTCATGAAGACACTAACATCACCAAAAAAGAAGAAAATGAAGATTACTTATGAAGACCAAAAAGATTAAAGCTTCAAGACAATTAGTCTAAGTCTAAATATGTACTTCTATCCTATACTCTTTAATATACTAAAGTAGTAATGCTCAAAATATTTTAAAAGGAATTGAAACACTTTAAGTTGTTTAGTGAAAACATTTTTTAAAATACTGTGTAACAAGTTACTGAAATTTGAGTAACAGGTTACATGAGTGAGTATCCAACAAAATATAAATTGGAGTAACCGATTACTATAAGTGAATTTTAAATTCATTGTTGGACAGAGAGTTTGAGTAACCGATTACTCAATGTAATTTTTCAAAATGTCACGTTTGGGTAACCGATTACCAACTTGCTGTAATCAGTTATTGAGAGTTGTTACATCAGTTTTTCAGATTTGAAACTCAAGGGTTTTCATCCCAAACGAAATGCCTTCATTCTAAACAATTCATACTCTTTCCTAAAGACACAATGACTGATTAAAAAGCGTATTTAAAGGTCTTAGAACTCACAATGAAAACAACTTTTTGAACAACTCTTTCATAACTCTTTCACACTTTTCTCACAACTTTTCCTACACTTTTCTGAAATAGTTTTCTGCACTTCTAGCAACTTAAACTCAAACTTTCAAAGCTATTTTTCCGAGTTGCTTGAAGTAAAGTGTTTCAAAGTTTTGTAAACTAAAAGAGCATTATTTACTAAGTATACAAAAGAGTTGATTGGATTGCAAGTGTTTTTATATTTCATACTTGTAAGGCAATCCAAGCCATCATCCAAATTCTTCATTCATTGTAATTACTTTCTTTCACGGGGTGTGAATAGAAAGGGGATAAAGTTACTTGAAAATGTGTTGTCTAAGGTGATAAATATTAGTGAGTGTGTAAGGTACATAGAGATCTCGGGGTGAGATATTGTAATTACAACTCATAATATTTAGTGGAAAATCTCTTGTGCTGCAAGAGTACTTTGACGTAGCCTTCGGTGGATAAAAAAGTGAATCACTATAAAATCATTGTGTACTCTCTTCTCCCTTACCTCTTTGATTTATTCTTGTTTATTTTCTGAAATATTATCCGCTGCACTTTAACTCTTTATTTTGCAGAAAAAATTATCATAATTTCTAGTCAACTAATTCACCCCTCTTAGTTGAAATCTCAGTCTTACAATATTATGTTGTTAATTCATAACAGCATAATAGTACTATAATATTAGGTTGATTAAACAAATCTTACTAAATTATTTATTCATAATGTTGAAGTAGTAACTTTATTTTGTTCTAGTAAAAAGTTAGACATGTTTTATAGCTGTCTAAATAACATATAGAATAATATTATACACACCCACAATTTTATAAGTTATTCGCAATTATATTTAGAATTTTCCTAATTTTTGAATATATGCACATTCGTTAGATATCTGATGACCCATGAATAACATCCTCAAGCAAGCATACATATAGGTCTGGGTCTAAAGACCAATAAACGAGACAGGTCGAAATATTACAGTACTAAGACCTATTCAAACCTAATACCACCCTTACTTTTGTTATCCCTCTCCATATATATATATATATATACATATATATATATATATA
>NW_017723732.1:0-66466 GCF_001865875.1 Lupinus angustifolius
TAAAGACTTTTCTCTTTCATATATATATATATATATATATATATATATATATTTATTAAAAGTAGTTGAACCACCCAAACTTCCAATTTGCTGCTGATTCGCAAGTACTTAATGTAACACGCAAATGAATATATTAAAAATAGTTAAATGCCTTACATTATGAAAATTTAAAACTTAAGTAAAATAATACTAATAAAGGCTAATACTAATATCAAATTTTCATTTCAGTTTTGCAATTGTTGAAAATATGAAGAGAAGCAAATTTGAAGTGTTGGGACTGTGTTGTGCTACAGAAGCAGAACTAGTTGAAAGAATTCTGAAGCCTCTTAATGGAGTCAACGATATTTCGGTGACAGTGCCAACCAGAACAGTTACCGTGACCCATGATGTTCTCTTGATTTCTGAGTCACTAATAGGTGAGTTCAATCATCAATAACAATCTTCCTTTTCGAAAAAAATGACCTTTAATGCAGCTAAATATTGTAAAAGAATTTCTAAATCATGGATAATAGAGATTATGAGGGAGAAGTTGACTTTTTTTCCATTTGATAGCTTATTTTGTCACTTGGTTATTCATTATGCACGTGATGTGTTAGTTTTACTCTATAGTTTTAGATTATGTTCATGGATTAAATTGTCATATACTCATATGCAACATGGGTTTGAACTTTGAACCTAAGAAATATGAATTTTTAACTCTTCTTAGGCTTCCTAAGATTGTGAATAACTTCAATTCTATATATCACATAAAACTTTTCACCAAAAAAAGATGTATATACTAACAATAATATAATAATTTTTTATTGTAATTGTATAATCCATTTTTCATATTTAATAAGTATTGACTTTTAAATATATGTAATAATACAAATAAATGATGTACTGGTTATGAATATGTCTCTTTACACAAATGTTATAATCCATTTTCATTTTTATTATGTGCATGACATTTTTTTTAGGTCCATTCAAAGTATTTATTGTGCAAGTTTCATGTCTTGCATTCCCTGAATTATATAATTTGTTTTGCCTTAGAATATTTTCCATCCATACCAGATATAAGATGAAAAATATATGCTTGGAAGCAATTATTTAAGGAGGTACAATCTGAGTTTTGTTGATCATAATTTGTGTGATTGTGTCAGTTGATGCACTGAATTCAGCAAGGCTTGAAGCCAGTTTGAGACTAGAGGGAGAGACCAATACTGAAAACAAATGGCCAGACTTAGCTACTTTGTTGTGTGGCTTGTTATTGGTCCTTTCTTTCTTCAAATATTTATATCAACCTTTGGAATTGTTGGCTCTTGGTTCTGTTGCCATTGGCTCCCCTAAAGTTGTATTCAGGACCATAGCTTCCATTAGGGCTCTTTCTCTTAATATCAACATTCTGGTTCTAATAGCAGGTAATCATTTTGTACATGTCAATTTTATTAGAAGTATAAGTTTGTTGCTGAGTGACCATGAGGTTACGGGTTCAAATCCTGGAAATAGCCTCTTTGCTTGCTTGCAGGTAAGACTTTGTAAATTTACCCTCCTCAGAATCTACTAAGTGAAAGCCTCATACATTTGGTCGCCCTTTTATATATTAATGAATCAGTGACAGAGACATGTCTAGGGTGTTGTTTACTTGGCGAAAGAGTAAACAGTGCTTATTCTAAGGCATGGAGAAAGCCTCTCCGCATGGCGCAACAGTAAGGCTGTTGCTAAGTAACTATAAAGTCACTGGTTCACATCCAAGAAATAGCCTCTCTACCTGTGGAATAAGGTTGTGTATATCTACCATCCTCATACCCCACTAAATAGGAGCCTCTTACACTGGGTGCTCATTTTTATTCTAAGGCATGGGAAAACATGCTCTCATCTGTGACATTTGATGGAACGTTCTGTTTGTGCTATGTTTCATATCTTGCAGTGTGTGTGACTGTTGGTTTAAAAGATTTTTTGGAGGCTGGAGTCATCATTTTCCTATTTTCCATTTCTCAATGGCTTGAAACAAGAGCAACTCACAAGGTATGATACCTTTTCCCCTTGACACTTTGCTTTATTCACTATTTTCTTACTTCAGTAGCCCTTACTAGCACCAACATTTGTGCCTTATTTGTGTGCATACTAAACTCTACATTTTCCTTTGCTTTATTACATGCATAGGCAGTGGTTGCCATGTCCTCTTTAACAAGCATGGCTCCTCAAAAGGCCGTTCTCGCAGAGACCGGGGATCGCATAGATGTCAATGATGTTAACATTAACACCATCCTTGCAGTCAAGGCAGGTGATGCCATTCCTCTTGATGGAGTCGTGGTGGACGGAAAATGTGAAGTGGATGAAAAGATGTTAACCGGAGAATCATTCCCTGTTACCAAAGAGTTGGATTCAATTGTCTGGGCTGGAACAATTAATCTGAATGGTTAAGTATCTAAATAATTTTCATATCACTCTAACTTTTAATTTCCCTTCTCACACATTACTTTATGTCATTGCAGGATATATAAGTGTAAAAACTACTGTGTTGGCAAAAGATACAGTGGTAGCAAGAATGTCAAAGCTTGTTGAAGAGGCTCAGAGCAGAAAATCGCGAGCACAAAGGATCATAGATAATTTTGCGAAGTACTATATTCCAGGTAATAATTAACTAGATAGATAACTTTGGAAGTGAGAAAAAGTTCCTTCATAGATTGTTACTCTCAATTTCGAAGTTCGATTTTTAAAATATGTCGGAGAGCAACATTACCACAGTACAATGACTTACATTTGATTTATGTTCTATTGCAGTAGTTGTGTTGATTTCAGCTAGCATTGCTGTGGTTCCAGTTGCATTAGGAGTTCCGGATATCAAGCGTTGGTTTCGGCTGGCGATTGTGGTTTTATTGAGTGGATGCCCTTGTGCTCTCATCCTCTCCACACCTGTTGCAATCTTTTGTGCGCTTACAAAAGCTGCAACAAGCGGGTTACTACTAAAAGGCGGAGATTATCTTGAAACACTTTCTGGAATTAAGACAGTGGCTTTTGATAAAACAGGCACAATAACAAGAGGAGAGTTCACAGTAACAGATTTTTGTGCCATTGTAGATGATATTAGCATTGAAACCTTATTGTACTGGTAAATTCTGTTGATTAAACTAAGCATGTTTATATGTTGTATATGAAAAGTTTATAATTATTTCAAGACTAATTTGATTTGGTTAATGAAAACTTTGCAGGGTTTCAAGTATTGAGAGTAAATCAAGTCATCCTATGGCAGCTTCACTAGTGGAATATGGAATGTTGCACTCTATCAAACAAATCCCTGAAAATGTGGAGAATTTTCAAAATTTTCCCGGTGAAGGAATTTATGGTAAAATTGATGGGAGGGATATCTATATAGGCAATAGGAGAATTGGTGCCAGAGCTGGTTGTGAAAGAGGTTACTACTTATCATAAAACCATCTCTTAATTTAAAAAGTTAATTTGTGTAGCCTGAATATCTAATTTGTTTTGTTTTCTTGTGCTCTTTTTTCTTCGGTAATTTAATCATGGTTATCTCATAAAAGAAAAAAATGTATGCACTTACGTGTATGAGTTTTATATACTTATCATCCACGATTCATGTCTAATTATCATTGACTCTTCAAAAAAAGTAATACAAATAAATGATGAATGATATACTGAGTACGTATAAATTTTTATACTGACAATATACAGATATTACACTCATCTTATAATCATATCAAATGCTCAGATCCAGTGTCTCAAGTCCAAGAAGAAAGAAATGGCTATATATACTGTGGATCAACTCTGATTGGAGTCTTTAGCCTAGCTGATACTTGCAGATCAGGTGCTTTGGAAGCAATAGAAGAACTAAAGTCATTAGGTGTGAGATCAGTCATGCTAACAGGAGATAGCACTCAGGCTGCTAACTATGTTCAGAGTCAGGTATACTGGCACTAATATATATTCTATTTAATCTCAGGTATGACAATGAAAACCGAACTCGTGCGTACCAATCCAAACCCAATCAAACTGAGTTCGGGTTTTACCCGAGTTCAACTTTCGGGTTAGGGTTTGGTATAGTTGATACCTACCTTGAACCCGATAATATACGTCAAATTACAAAATTCGACATAAATACATATATAAAACCTATACATATAGAAATTTGACATGTATATATATAACCTATATATACAGAAATACATGTTTCGGGTGGGTTCCCGTCGAGTTTGGGTTTCTCGAAACCCGATGGATTCGGAGATGGTAACATTATTTTCAACCCCTGCTTAATTCGGATTGGGTTCTAGATTTCGGGTTCGGAGTTGGGTAAGCGCAAACTTCACCTGCCCCATTGCCATTCCTATTTAATGTACAATGTTATGAACAAATGGTATTTCAATTTCAGGCTTTGTATTAAAAGATGTTTTATTTTTCTTGACAATAAATGACCATCCCTATTCAGTGTTGGTCATTAATGCTGATTGGTATGACATATATAATAACTTTGAACGTAGAAATGTGCCAACTTAAATCTATGCAGTTGAATCATGCTCTAGACGATGTTCATGCCGAGCTTTTACCTGAAGAAAAGGCTGTGATTGTTAAGAATTTCAAGAATGATGGACTAACAGCCATGGTTGGAGATGGCATTAACGATGCTCCTGCATTAGCTACAGCTGACATCGGTATCTCAATGGGAATATCTGGATCAGCTCTAGCTATTGAGACAGGTAATGTGATTCTCATGTCAAATGATATCCGAAAAATACCAGAAGCCATTCAGCTAGCAAGAAAAACTACCAGAAAGCTCATTGAGAATGTTATAATTTCAATCAGCACCAAGATTGCCATACTAGTATTGGCAATTGCAGGGTATCCAATTGTTTGGCTTGCTGTTTTGACTGATGTTGGAACCTGTTTACTTGTGATTCTCAATAGCATGTTAATTTTACAAGAGAAACCAAAATATGATGATGCAAAATCTACAAATAGAAGTCCTAAATATGGAACCTTCTTGGAAGATAAGAGCATTACTCTACTTGAAAGCAATAGTGATGAGCAGCTTGGGCTTCTTACTTCAGAAAAATGTGGTAAAAAATGCTGCAAAAATGAAACTAATCTTGCACCGACTACAAGTGAAAGTAAACATGAATCTCTTGGGATTTCAAAGTTGGTGTTTGATGAAGTTCATTCAGTGAAACCTTGCAATGATTGTTGTTTACATGAAGTGAAAATGTGTCAGGATTCCTCATGCAGAAAAAAGAATAGCAGTGATTGTTGCCAGCTAGACCAAGAAGTGCACATTAAGGATAAAAAATATAGCACTGGATCTGTTGTACTTGTGACACATGATGCTACCTTGGAGTCTGGTTCTTACAAGGACAAATCTAAGGATAGTTCAGAGTTGTTGGGGACAAGTGGGATTCCTAAGTGCTGCAAAAGAGGATGTTGTAGTGATCTTGTGAATGATATTGGTAGCTTAAATGAAATTGTTATAGTGTGATTCTAGTTTGTCCTTACTGCTAGGACATAGCAAAAAAAATGACAGGTTTTAAGTTTTCCAAACTAAACTACCTTCAATTTCATAAAATGTGTACTTTACTGGTAGAAATGAAGTCTGTATATATCTTTATATTAGCCATTTCCACCTCTTAATTCATGTATAGATGGAGAAAGAGTGAATGTTGAAAATACTACATTTGTACTGATAATATTGTGAATGACAATGTGATTATGTGATACAAAAGACATAATATTAACCTTATTTATACTAATACTAGACTCCTAATTAAATAAAGAAACAAATCCTAAAACCAACGGTCATGCCTTTATCTCAATTTTATCTTCTAAGATATTCTAAACAAATTGAAGATATAATCATGATAATATAAGATATATTTTCTATATCTAAGTAATATTTTAAAATATTTTAAACTAATCTAAGATATAATCGTCATATTATGACTACTATGAGATAATTTATGATATTCTAATATACTTTCATCTCTAGATATTCTATATATTCTCTATAAGATAATTTAAAATATTATGAGATACTTTCATATATTCTAACACTAACACTAGAATTTCCTTAATCTATGAAACATAGAACCCTTATTCACATTGACCTCTCTTTCTGTTGCTTTTGATCTTCAATGTAAGCTATAATTGCATTCTTTCTTTCTGCAGAGTTTCTATGTTATGATCCATTCCACTTTAGAACCTAGTTTCTAAGTATGTTTATTATAAACACAGACATTTGAAAATCTAAAGAATTTTTTTCATAATTCATCATAAGTATATGTATGTGCTCTTAAAGGCTTTCAATATCTTGATGCATATCTTAAAGGAACTTGTTCTCCATGGACTAACCACATGTACAAGTACATGTTCATATGTTAGAGCTAAAGTAGTTTTTAAAATAGACATGAACACACACTGATAAACCTGCCATCGTGAATTCATGATAATTATGCTTTTTAAGGATTTTGATATCTTTATCTTTTGGAATTTAGGCCTTGATAGGTTGTTTTATTTAGTATGATTAGGATTTCATATAATAATATCTCTATGATTTTGTATTTGTTTAAGGTTTGATTACCACTGAATTATAAATACAGAAATTTTGCTGTGGATTAAATAAAATTATAGACTTCCCTTGAAGCATGGATTTAATGGTTTATGTTGAGGCTTAGTTGAGTGTTAGCATGAATTTAATTCCATCATTCCTAATATGCTGAAGTTCAATATCAACTTTGTATACCTGCTTTTTGCTGAACACTCATTTCATTCTAAGGAAGGGGCTATAGAATATAGATCAAGAAGAAGCACTTGGGCGAGTTTCCGTTTATTGACGTCAAAATGCATTTCTAGCCAAGACAGGAGCTAACAAGCCTTGGTATTCTCAATTGGCTGCCCTCTCCAGAGCCTTCCATGAGTCCTAAATTTTCCCTCTACAATCTTCAGAGCTAGTTATTGGTATTGCAGAATGGATACAAAGAAAATCTCAAAATGTATGATTTATCCATAAAGATCATCATCCCTGGTGTAACAAATAGTTTTAGAACATACATCAGTTATGTATTTCCTGCTGAAATGTACATACGAATACGTGAATTAGAGTACTTAATCACACTTATGCCTATAGGGAATGTCATATGCAGGTGTTACTAAAACATTTTTGTGTGTCCGAAGAACATTCGTTGCAAAGAATGGAATAGTATAGAAGCAAATGTAAGCATGGGTATTAGAACGGTAATTAATAAACAAGGTCAAGGAATGGACACATTTGTATAGGATATATTTACTTTATTGCTTTCCTTATTAAATAAAGTCTTCCAATCCAAATAGAGCTAACAATCATGGCAACAAATAAAAGTACAGGTGAATAGGATTCAATGGAATCAAACCAGTAGAAAGGAAAATGTTTTACTTATTGTTATGGAAAGCTTCTGCCAAGTAGCATATATTTGCATCATCCATTGCTAGAAGCTAATTCAATCTCATTCCTCCTCATAATAGGAGTAGTGCATACAATGCTGGAGTCGGTTACCATAACACAAGAGCCCGAAGAAGTACTTGTATTAGTATAGCTCTGCGACGTTGGGACTGGGTGCGCTGTGAAAATCCCATCCATCAAGTGCTGAAATGGATTCACAGGATCTGGAATTTCTAATGAACCTTCCAACATTTTCACCACAACACTCATTATAGGCCTTGATTCTGGCCTATACTGAACACAAAAAAGAGCTACCTTAACCATTCTTTCTGTTATTTCCTTATCTTTCTCATCTATCCCACAGGCTATTGTTAACTCCTCCAATTGTCCAGTATCAACTTTTTTCCAAACCAAAATTGGAAACCACTCTTGGCTTTCGGGAAGGTTAACATCGAAGTTTCTTCTTCTACCTATGATTTCAAATAACAGGATGCCAAAGCTGTAAACATCACACTTATGAGTTATAGGAAATGACATCCAAAGCTCGGGCGCAGCATAACCAGGAGTCCCTCTGCCTCCAGACATGGTTATATGAGTATTTTCTCTGTTACAAAGCTTGGCCAACCCAAAATCTGCAACTTTGGGATTGAAATTCCTGTCTAAGAGAATATTTCCTGGTTTAATGTCGTAGTGGATTATTCTTTGTTGGCACTCTTCATGCAGGTAAGCAATGCCTCTGGCTGTGCCGACTGCGATCTCATGAAGTTTTTCAAATCCTAAGGTCTTGTTTTGATGAAACAGATACCTATCGAGCGAGCCATTCACCATGTACTCGTAAATAAGCGCTCTCAGGTTTCTTTCAAAGCAAAATCCATATAGCCGAACGAGATTGAAATGATGAGTTCTACCAATTGTACTCACTTCTGCCTTAAACTGCTCCTCAATTCTCTTGTCAGAACTCCCATATAGAAGAACCTTCACAGCTACAATGGTTCCGTTACTGAAAATACCTTTATAGACTGCACCGAAACCTCCGGACCCCAACAAGTTAGAGTAGTTATCAGTTGCAATCCTTAGTTGCTGATCAGTAAATCTGATTGGCTTCTCCCTTTCCATATCAGTTAGAAATTTGTCCATAGTGAGTGTCATAAACTGTGGTTCTGGACTAACTGATGGAAAAATTCTTTTCCCGCAGAAATAATAAAGGACACTGATCTTCACAATAATCACAACTGTAATATTAATATAATCAGTCAGAACTCAGAAATCTTGTGACCAAACCAATAAAAAAGAAACATAGAACAAAAGATGAAAACAAAAAGAAATATTCTCAGCTTAAAATCCTATTCCGACCCATGCTGACGACAATGAAAATTGCTCCTGTACTTCCTGTGCTTTCTGTGCTTTCTGTGCTTTCTACACTTGACATTATTCAGCAGACAAGAGTACAAAATATAATGATGAAATTGTGGAACAAAGTGAAGGATAAGGCAAAGTGATCAAATTTATTTGCAAAACTACAAGTCATAATAATAATAATAGTATTAATAATCATATATCTACATGAAAATTTCAAATGAATGGAAGAAAAAGCAGTTTGGGTCTCCCTTGGTTTGCTAGAATAGACTCATACATGTGCACATCTATTGTCCCACGAGTTGTGTCACTGCATGTGCCATCAGCTGTGATTAGTCATAAAAATAGTAAATTATTAATTTTTTAACTTCATATACATTTTTTCAACCAATTAGAGTTTGGTGGTACATGCAGTGGCACAACCTGTGAGACAGCAGATGTACTCCAGACATACGCCTTAGAAATATAAGGTTGTTGTTTGCTTTAGGCCCACACTATCATCTCTCAAAACCAATGGTTGACTGTGGAGCAAGTAAAGCCATTTTATATTTATGGGTTACTAATTACTTTGATGCCGTGAATATACTTGAATGAAACAACCAGAACAAAGTAAAAAATATTAACCACAAAATACTAAGTTTTAGATAATTGTCCTAGTACCATGCACCTTGGATCTCACTGCATGTTCTATAGCATAAATTCAATGCAACATTGAACTTCATGACTATAAAAAAAAAGAGATGATAGCGACTAATATAAAGCAAAGGGGAACCTTTTTTACATAACCTATGATTTTCTCAACTAAATTATTGGAGATGAGAATTGGCAAAGTTTAACTTCACATACTGACTATTGTATTTCCTAAATATTTCCTTGGTCATTGACTTTGAAAACTCCCATTAAAAGCACTTTCAACTTCCAAGATATTGGCTTGGTTGAAATTTCCAATAATGAGAATCTTGGAGATAAGAATGTCATGTTGAATGACTAGACAAAATAGAGGAATCAAGTCATTCAACCAATTATTATCAACTTTCTGGTTCAAAACTGCATTTATAATCATATGGAAATCATATTGAACAGTTGTTTCTAAGCAAGATGTGGATCTCATTTAACAACAAAGTAGATTATAACAATGCAGGAAAACTTCAGTTTGAAAGATATTTCTAATCATTTTACTTTTGAAGGGATGAGTTTCAGTGACTACATTATAATGCAAGTAGAGGCAAAAACACAAGCTAGATACAAAATCTGTAATGTGTATCATTTATACCCTAAAACTATTTCTTCAACCCCACTAGCGCCGTATTGCACAGTATTTTCAGTTGCCAAATTCAAACGGTTCTCCACATCAATCTCTTCATTGTTGACGCAAGGTGTTCTAAATTGGAATGTGTTTACTGCAATTGTGAAAAATTGCAGAAAATACAGCATATGCAAGTACAATTGCAGTCATGATATCATTTTGGAGACTCCAAAACTGTAACATCATGGCTACAATTGTTGTGAAATGCAATTTAAAACACTACCATACATATAGAGATAGTTGTAGCTAATCTATAGTAAACATTACAATATCACAGATCATTCTGCTCTAGGTTCCTATCTGATGGTAAAAAACTAAATAGTAAGTTCCGCAAAAATAAAAAGAATATCCACCTTGCTAGAAGTTTCATGATCATCTTCTTAAATATACAACAGTATAGTACATATTGCATCATTATGATTTTATCAGATGTACCCAGAATATTACATCATTATGTTGCGCATTAACACCTCCATTAACCAAAACTAATTTTGGAAAATATAAAATTAAAATTAGGATTAGTTAAGAGTGAGGGCAAATACACAATTTGGAGTACCAACAACATCACTCCGAATTATTACAATGATCAGAAAACAGCTGAGTTCCCGACCTCGTACACCTGTTTGCTGTAGCACAAACCAGTAAAACCATCAAGACAATGTCAGCTGAATCGTGTCCAAAAGCGTAAATAAGTAGAGCCTTCCATTACATACTATGAACATGCATTTTTATTTTTCGATCTTTTGTCGTGGTACAAATTACAGTTTGAAGTTTGAACAAGACAAATGGGGAAATCATGTGAGGAACTACCCTAATACATTAGCTACTTATTATCATACACTAATAATCTATTCTGGAAGAATAATTCGTTGTGCACACTGTGTCACTCATTGAGTAGTTTTTCTCAAGCCAGAACCAACCAAAAAGAAAATCAATTGTGAAAACAACTTAATACACACGTTCTGATTAGAGAAATGCTTGTTACCAGTGACCAGCACAAACCTTTTGCCGCCTACTTGTGCTCAAAATGATTTTACAACTTCAATCATGGCTTCGTAGCATCCCCTACAGTCCTACACTACAGCATGCAGTTACTCACTGGATCTATATGGCAGAACTTGCCAAGGAAAGTTCATGGAGGTCAACTAGCATCCATTCTTCCCCAGTTTGACCACTTAATACAATAGCTCTTGTCCCTCCAACAATACATGTGCTATGTCCCCAAGCAAATCTCGGAGGGCACCCAGGTACATTTAGGATTCTCCATGTACGCTTCTCATCCGTTGGATCAAGGATGTAAAGCTGGGAGGCAGAATGAAGGCCTGCAACAGACCCGCCAAATATCAGAATTCTCCCACCTGGAAGACTTATAGCAACATGATCAATCAAGTCTTGGAGGAGGTGCTGTGCCACCAGGATTTCCAGCACCGGGCATTCCACTTCCTGTTACACATCTCCAGCATGGTTCCTCCTCACTTAAATCCATTGTGAATACATCACTGGAACGAAAATGCAGAGGTCCACTCTTAGCGTGTGGCCCAGACGAGAAGGTGGAGTCCATGTCACTGGTATCTCTCTCCAGATAGGTTTCTCCATTGACAAATCAAGGAGGAAAGTATCACTCGAGTACTCCAGAATCAGCACAGCCACCGGAAACTATCAACTTAGTGCCATCAAGAGTACAAGAGCTATGCCATGATCTTGGAAGTGGAGGTGCCAATCCAGAAATTTCACGCCAAGTTGGAGGCTTTGCATCTAGTTCCAGAAGAAACACATCATTGAGCAAGCCCCGTGTTCCACAGCCTCCAAATACAACCAAAAGGGAACCATTAACACATGAAAGTGTATGGCCCCAACGACCAGGAGGAGGAGAGCCCACCTGAACATGTTGCCACTCAGGATTACTAGAGTTGAGATCCAATACAAAGGTGTCATTCATAGGTTGCATGTTTACCCCTTCACCACCAAATAGGACAACTCTATTACCAACAGCACAAGCACTAAATTTACAGCGTGAGGGTTCAACAACACCACCAACAGTCTGTTTGCTCCAAGCTGCTGCTTCAAGAGTGGTCAGTTCCATCGCAAGCTGACCCCATCCAAGTCTCCTTGCACCAGGCACAGTCTCTAAAACACGTGTAGTCTCACTGCCCCATGCATTTTGGCACATCATTCTCCAAAGATCTTCATTTTTTGTTAGCTCATATAATCGCCTACAGACAGAACCAACTGATGCAATATCTCTTGGAGTTAGGTGAGCAAGTATCTTGAGAGAGATTACCTTGTCACTTAATTGAAATATCCCACAAACTCCACGAGTCACATTCCGGTCCCCCACTGGAAAAGGACGCAACGAGGATAACACAGAACAAAACCGATCTGATGATTTAGCAGATTCCTTAATTGCAGAACCCAGAACAGGACCAAGATCAATGTCTGCCTCGGTGAAGAATTGGATTCCAATGACATGAGTAATCTCATCATCTCCAAATATAGATGTCAGACGCAATCTGTTCATAAGTGGAGATCCATCTTTCCTAAAGTTCAGCAACTCACCTTGGAATTCAAATGGACCACGACGCTTTAAGAAACGACTGCACAATATCTTTAAATGATTAGATATAACAACGCCAGATTACATTAATCTCATAATCTAACAATAGAGACTCAATCCAGAAACATGCTAAAGAATGTATTGCTTATTTGCTTATAGATAATACTCTTCAGCCATCCCTTCTTTCTTTTATTTCCCTAATGCACTGCACAGGTTATTCATTCTACTTCGTGAAGGACATAATAACTTCAAGCCATTACAGAAAGACTTATAAGCTAAATCTGTCTACAGCAGCCACCAATTCAACTCAGTCCCAAAGCGCTATAAGCCTGGAGTTAATGAAGTTTTTACTTTTTAGCCCGTCATTATATGTCTATATGAATGAAAAAAGCAACACTTGCATAAAGAAGTTGAAAGAGAAAATGAATCTGCAAACAGATTACACTTGAGAATCAATATCTGTCTCTTGTCTTCTACAAAGCTTTACTTTTTAATCATAAAAACATAAGACAAGATAAATCCAAGAATATAAATCTCCATATCCTATCCTCAACATGACACATTGATCTGAAAGAAAATTCAAAGTCACCATTCTGTATGCTTCTTAAACGAGCTACTGACACCACCACACACAAATTACCATACAATACCTATGCCATGGCAGCCACACTCTTTTTACTTGTCAAAATCTTAGTGATTTATGTTACAATTTCACATCCTTGCCCCAAATTGCTACATTAAGAACTTCAAAAATTAAAAGCATAAACCACCCTTCCAGGAATTTATCATAATTATCATTATATCATAAATATTATTTTGCATAACTGTTGTTACAAAAACAAGGAGGAAACATGGACATATTGTAACAGGACTTACTCTACTTGCCCATGGTTGTTTACCCATGTCCCACTAGGAGCATGCCTTCACCACAGCTGTGTCCCTCATTAATAGACTTCCTAATCCACCTTCACAGCAAAAATCCCCTCATACTTTATTCTTTAGCATTACTTTTAATCTCGAAGTCTTTGGCTGTGCATGTTATCCTCATCTAAGACCCTATAACAAGCATAAACTACATTTCAGATCTTCTGAGTGCAATTTTTTGGATATTATAATGCATACAAGGGTTACAAGTGTCATTCTAAATAAGAGAAGTATATATGTCCAAAGATGTTCTCTTTAATGACTTCGTTTCCTTTTGCCCCAAAAGGGTCCGCTTCTTCTACTCCTATTTCCAGCTATCCAGTACTTCATTCTCCTGTCTGTAGTCCTATTCCTCAGCACTCTATCCCTTACAATTATAATCCTATCCCTGTGGTTCCTTCCTCCATTTCCAACATTTCTCCAACTACTCCTTTCGCTCCAATTTTTAGTGCTCCTACACTCATGTTCCAGCTTCTCATTTTTCCTTTGATACTCAATCTCATCATTTTGTTTCTAAGCTTCCCTCAAGGCGGATACTGTGGCTCTGATACCATGTTGAAATTATAAGGTTTAGATATTGAAGGAGAAAATGAAATGCCCAAAATAGTAAATTGTATAGATAATATTGTGAATGCCAATGTGATGATATTGTGATTATTTGACGATATTGTGATTATTTGATAGAAAAGACATAACATTAACCCATATTTATACTAATACTAGACTCCTAATTAAATAAGGATAAACCATAAATAAGTAATCTTAATCATATGAGATCTTCTAAGATACTCTAAACAAATATGATATACAATCATCATAATATGAGATATTAACTCTATATCCAAGTATCTCTAGATATTATCTATAAGATAATTGAAGATATTATGATATACTTTCATATATTCTAACACCTCTCGAGTTGCATGGGTTGAATTCCTTCACATTGAACTCAAATTTCCATACAAAACTCCTTTTGTCCTATGTGATAACCTCAATAACATTGCAATGACTCATAATCATGTTCTCCATAACATAACCAAGCACATAGAGCGTGAACTTTTCTTTGTCAGAGACAAAATTCAAGCAAAGACTCTACAAGTTCAACACATTTCTTCTGACTTTCAGACAACTGATGTCCTCACAAAATATGTCTACAAACACATTTCTTTTGTTCAAAAGACATCTCAAGGTTCAGGAGGCACCCTCAGCTCTACAGTTAGCTTAGGTAGAAGTGTCAGCATTGTGTAGCTGTACACTTGTACTGCAAAAGTTAGTTAGTACTGTTAGAAGTGTCAGCAGCACTTACAGTACAACTATACTGCAAGCTAATGGCAATCGTACAAAACTGCAGTACACGGTAGTACACTTGTAAAGACTATGTACATTTTCCTCTTTGTAATTATATGATGATATTTACACAATTCAATAGCAGAAAACAGTTACAGTTTCCAGTTTCTCTCTTCTCTTTTCTCTTTACAATAGGGAAGGAAAAAAGCCCAAAACCAAGAAGAAAAAAAGGACAAACAAAAAGTGATAAAAATGAATAGTTCATCAGATGACATCAAACAGGCCTGGCCCAAAACTAGGCATTGTTATTACATAAACCACCATACAGCTTTGGGTTCGCAACACATGAAATCCTCAGAGGACCAAAAATATTATGAGAATCTATCCAGCACTTAAACTCAGTTTGGTATGAGTCCTTACTCTAGAAAGTTTGGTATGAGTCCTTACTCTAGAAAGTTTGGTATGAGTCCCTACTCCAGAAATCTATCTGAAAATGGCCAATTTGCAATAAGTTCAATCTCCCTTCTTATCTTAACTTAATTACCACTAAAACTAACTCATGGTTCTTTGACAGTGGAGTTTAAGGATTTAGCAAGAGTCAAAAAAGCCTCTAACTAGTAACTACATAAGGTGAAAAGGAGTCATTGTTAGGTATCTTATCATGTTCAATATCAAGTACATTTTTCTCAACCCCCTTACACATATAGCATTGACTTCCTTCAGATCCCAATTTATCCACTAGCAGCACCAAAAGGAAATGGGATCTGCACTGCTCAATATAACGAGACAACAACACTCATAAAAGCTATATGGATTACACAAATGACATAACAGGCAACATACTTTCTCATTAATTAGCTCCCAAAAGTCAAAAGGTGTCTAAGTGATTACACAAAGTATGTTTTTGTCCACATACACTAAATATGCCTTTTACCATCACAGGTGGGGCCTGCTACATTAATCAAACAATGTAATAATGTCCTACCGTAAATCATGTCTATACAAAAGCTATTTACTTCTAAATCCTTCTTGATGGTTTCACTTAAGGTTTTTTTGGTCTCCCACTACGTCTAACTGTTGGGCTACCACATCTGATCAACTTTCATAACAGATGTTTCTACGTGTTTTCTCCGCATATAATCACCTATGATGGGATTCTACAATCTTTTGCACCATAGGTGCTACCTCCAACTTTCTCCCTAGTCTAGTGTTTTTGTCAGCAGTCAGCATATGTATTGAATAAAAGAACCACTTTCTATTTTTAACATGAAAATCACACCCTAAAAGGACTATAAATGTTATCGACAAACTCCAATTGCATTGACACATACCATTAGATTTCATTAGAGTAACCTTAACAAGGACTTCCTAGCCTTTTTAACAACTACTTTTAATGAATCTAACTGCCGATGGACACGTGTCACATAAATGTACATGCAACTCTTGCACACTCGAACATGTCTAAAGCACACACATACAAAAGGAGGCCTAGAGTTTCAAGCAACAAAATTCCCCAGCAAAAACAAGTCCAAAACCTAACCCTAAACCTAGAACACTAATATCTCATAATACAATCTTAATCGCGAAACGAAACACATCAATTAGCGAAAAATGCAGCTTAATCAATGCTTAACTATGAAAAACTTGACAGTTGAGAAAACGAGAAAGTGAAAAAAACTGACCAATTCCGACCGAGGACTTCTTCGGCGCGGTAGCCAGTGAGCATCTCAAAGACGGTATTGACATAAATGATAGGGTGATCGGGATCAATGGCGTCGGTGACGACGAAACCACACGGCGCCGTTTGAAGGGGGAATGGAAAAGGAAGAGCTCCATCAACTTGGTGGTGGTTGAAGATGAATGATGCGGCGGCGTTTTCTTCTTCGTGGATGCTGAGATCGGAATCAATGTCCCACTGCATCGTTGAAATTGGGAAATTAGAGATGTTGGTTCAACCCATGACGAAAAAGAAGAAGAAGAAGCAGAAAGAATTTGATTTGGAATGAGAATGGAAATGAGAGAGTGAAAGTGTTGTTGTTGTTATAGTTTGGGGTTGAGAGTCGGGAAGTGAGAAAAACATGGAGACAATCGCACATATAGTGTCTTTACCATTTTTTGGTGCTATTATAATTAAATTTTAATTAGAATTAAATTTTAATATATTGTATTGATTGTCTTTACCTATAACGTATATACATTTTTTCAGAAGTTTTTCTCTGAAATGGGCGATTGAGAGGCATAAAAAATGAGTGGTGGTTACCAATTTTATTTAGATAATAAGAGAAGAGGTTCTTTCTTGTTATAAGAAAAAGAGAACGTAGAGATTGAAGATGGTGTTTGTTTTCCCATGTGGCTATAGTCATTCATCGTTCGCTTTGCCTTCATTTGTTTCGTGAAATTTGTTGCATTTTTATTAGAAAAACTAAGCATATATTGAAAGATGCAAAAATAATAATATTAAGAGAAAAAGATGTAAAAAAAATATATTACATTATTACTATATTATTCATCATTCATATTTACTTTAATTATTATTGATTTTCAAATAAAAATAATACAAATAAATAATATTATACTTTCATTTAATATATCAATTCTTACTATCCATTTTTTGTCAACTAATTTTTGCAGTTTAAGAAAAAAACTTTCAATGAGTTGGCTGTGTCACGTGTATTGTTATTCTAAAAAGAAAATATTAGTTAACTTTAGATCATCAATTTAAAAATTGAAATTTCAATCTCAAAGTTGATTTTCATTTTTTTAATTTTAAATTATGAGGAAATAAGAAATTAATACTTAAGTTAGATTAAAAAATTGGAGAGTAACATGATATCAAGATATTAAAATGTTAAACATGTGCGATTATAAATAAAAAACATTTAAAAAAAATGTAATATGTACAAGTTATCAGTGTAAAGAATTATACACATCAGTACATTATTCACTATTTATTTTTAATATTTTTTGAAGAGTCAATGATGATTAAAGACAATAAATAGTGGGTGATATAATGACTATGTATAAATTTTTATACTGGCGGTGCATAAATATTGTACTCGTTATTATTTGAGTTTATCATCCTATCATTTGAACTTATTTTCGCTTATATAATAAATTATTTGGACTAACTCATACTTGAGTTTGACCAATTTGTTATCGTTCTAAACGTTTACATGTTATCAGAGGATTTCATCCTCCGTGGCCTATCATATCACTACTTTGTTGTCGACATGCCGAAAATTTGAAACTCTTATTAGTCATTTCCCTTTATCCTATCACATTCTCGTTAATATTCATTCTACCTTTTAATCTAATGATTTCAAATTCCATGCAACAATCATTCAAATAAACATACAAACATGTTCTAATACATTGGCCCATTTTCTTCATTTTGCATGAGTTTCTCTTCCCATCGACCATCATTCTGGTGGTATATTTTCTTTCGTTGATGTAACGATTTCTTTCTCATTGATGATCATTCTAATGGTAATTATAACAATATTTTTTCCCACTATAGATCATTATGGTGGTGCCTTTTTCTATTAGCGATGAGTTATTGCAAACTTTGCAGCTTGCAACACATTTCTAGCGATTTTAGTAGAGCTCATATAATTATTTGATTATTTTCATTTTGAAATGATTTATTTGTAACAAGTTTGCTAAGCTATAGCTTGAGGGGCTTGTTAGATATATTCAGATTGATATCGCATTATCTTATCTAAGATTAACTTTGTTTCATTTTATTTGATTTTATCTATAACTTATGTTTATTTAGTTAGTTGTTATTTGAGTTTATCATCCTATCATTTGTAACAACTTCAATTATATATAAATTGTTTAGATTAACACATACTCGAGTTTGATCAATTTTTATCATCTAAGACATTCTACATTAATATCTCCAAATTATGTTTGAGTTTTATTTGTCTTAGCTAGCCTTTACATGATTCCTATAGACTAGCATGAGAAATGGTCTAACGTTACAAGTTTAATTACAATGAAATATAATTCATCCATATACACTAGAGTGTGATTTACAATTAAGCCTAAGGAAGTATGGATAATCAACAACTTCAACATAATGAAGGGATATACAATGAAGCTCATAAAGAGTGTTTTTTCTATAAGTGAATGCATGTTTCATCTTCAAATGAAGAGGTCCATTCAAAAGGAAAGTAAAAATCTTGATAGGAATGACAACTAGATTATTTGAAGGACTTGAATATTTATAGTCCTTAAATAATCTAATATTGGTTAAAGATATTTCTTCAACCTTGGTTTCACTGATATTCATCAATAAGAGCTATAGAGCTGTTAGTTGATCTTTAATATGCTTAAACAATGCTTCTATGAGCAACGACCACATCAAAACTACAGAATCTCTTTATGTGTGTCTCACTACACTTTCTCATTTTACTTATAATCCTTTGATATGGGAGTTAAAACACTTTGGGCATTGTCATTTAGATAATATGATTGCTTTTTGATATATTACCTTTTGACCAAATATAACTCATCCTTATGCATTGCACTGCCTTTTTACATATGGATGGAAGTCCCACTAGTAAGTTGAAGTGTGAACTTTATGTGATGCTTCAACTAGAACATGGATAAACGAGAGGCAAATAGTTGTTTTTTCTCATGTTTTCAATGACAAAAATGTGAGTTCATGATAAATAAAAATATTATTACATGTTATCTTTTGTGTGTTGTTGTGTGATACTTACATCTCCATTAATGGAGAGGATCTTATTCCTTCAAGGACAAGTAGAGATTTTCAACCGACTCTTTGGATATGCTTTGAATCACATATCTTTGTCTTCTTCATCCAACGGCTATAGAGCAGTTTGCTTCCAAACAAACTATTATGTAGTTGGCATATTAACTTTTGGCAAATTTGAGGTGCCAATATACTGGGATCTTTAGTTGATTGAAGTATATTTTATGAACTTTTCAGGCATATTGTCACAATATTTAAGCAAAAATCCAAAACTCGATTGCTATATCCAAATATTTTCAGGCTCTTTCAAGTAGCATTATTGAAATGGAGGAACCCAAAACTCCACCGTATTATTGTCTTTGTCTTCTCATCTCTTGCCTTTTTCTTCCCCTCTCTCATTCTCTCATATGGTCTTTTTTTCTCATCTATCTAATTCTCTAGTTCTCTTATAAAATACTTTAGACTTGAGTTCAGTTGATTGATAACGTAGAAGGTAATAAAGGAATTGCAGAGGGAAGAAGAGAAGAAAAACATCATATTCTCATTACACAAATCAATATTTAAATAGGATAGGAAACCTAAATTACTACTAGATTCGTAGGATCACATAATTTGGAATGATATAAAAATTATAATACTATTTATTTGATAATAATAATCCAACCCCCATTTTAAAAGTAATATTGCATACACTGTTTAAAAAATTGAAGTTGTTACACTATTAATACACTCATATGTTCATCATTGATGTGTTAAATCATGAATAATAAAAAAATAACAACAATGGTGGTTGATGGATGACTAGAAAAACTTTACCCTTTCAAACTATATATTAGACTCGTTTTAAAAGTTAACATATTAAGCCTTCTCCCATTAGTAACTCCAGATCCAAAACATGTTCATAATGGGGCCTAGTGGACTCCATTTTTCAATAGTATAAGTCAGCCCATTTGATAAATGATATGTTAATCCATAATCTAGGTATTTTATTTTGAGTTTTAAAACCCATAAATTAAGTTTCATAATCCTACTTCGTATGTTAATCCATAATCAAAGATTAGAGTTAGCAACGGTGCTAACTAAAATAGAGTTAGCAAGGTAAGATCACCCTTCATTAAGTAAAAGCACAGCAGAAAATCCATAAGGCGAAATTAGGTAGGGCTAATTAGTACACTATCACAAAAATGCCTTCCAAAATCAAAGATTGGTTAAAAGATTCACTTGCCAAAAGTTTTCATAGAATAGATCTTAAAATTTATATCATAAAAATAATTATAAAGATAAAGATTGATGTGTAGATACTAGTTGCAAATAGAGATGATAATTGGTACCCACATGTGAATTAGAACTCATAATGGTTAGGTTTGACTTTATGTTTTTGGACCCATGAGTAATTAAGACTCATGATTTTGAGACTTGCTGTTAAATATATTAGGGTTCGGTAATGAGGTACCCGGACCTATGACTGTACCCATTAGTTCTTCCTAGAGACAATGATAGTTAAAAATGAATGGTAGACGATGAATTGATCGTGTATAAAACCCTTACAGTGTCAGTACATACATTTTCTCTCTCTATATATATAGAAACATAATTGCAATATCATGTTAATCCATAAATGTGTTTGCTATATTGTTAAACAATAATATTATGTTGGTAAACAATGATGTTGTGTTGTTAATTCATATATATGATGTAATATTGTTGATTAAACTAATACTGTGAAACCCAAGTCAGACACCAAACCGGATGATGTCTCGTATTATGTTTAACTTATTTAAACGGTTAAATCGTCCGCTCTAACCGAGTGATTCCATATATAATTAATAATTTCTATCAATAAATATATAATTATATATAAATGAAAAACTTTATATAATTAATAATTATGTATAATTATATTAAAAAAATACATCTTTATCTATTTTGGACTGAAGTAAAACAAAATATTTGAGCATTGTTCCATTTTATTTTATTTTTAGGTGAACCGTCCGGTTTACTACCTGGGTTAATCCGATTTATCCGGGTTTAACATGACCGAAGTGAAATATCTCCAGTTCAAAGCGATCCAACCCTCATTCGATTAAGACTGCAAACTAAAACTGTTTTCAATTCCGGTTGGTGGTCATACCATCCGGTCTGGTCTGGTTCTCACGACACTAGATTAAACTGTTCTTACTACATATATATTCCATCTTAATGTTGAAGTTGTTTTTTTACGTTTGTTTCATTAAAATGAGTTACATTTAATAGTCAAATTAAATTATATTTAATTATGTTTTATAATTTTTTTCTCTTTTTATTGCCTAAATAAAATGTAGGATTGTAAAAAACAAACATACAATTTCATAAATCACTCTTAATTATTTTTTATGGGTACCCATGAATTCTTTGAGTACCCAAGGACCCATGTGTACTAGACTCGGTGGTGATATCCGCATGGGTTCAATGCATGTCTAAGTCAAAAGAAGTAACAAGAAATGGGTTTGAATGATGCACTACTCAAACCTACTTAGTGTCATCCCTAATTGCAAATTACAAAAGTATGATTATTATTCTGATTTTATTTATAACATACTTTCAGTTAAATTTATATTTATATATAATAAAGGTGATTATTTTTCTTCATTTTTTTTAAAAAATAATATAATTTTACACTCATTTAATTTTGCTTCTTGAATAATAATTTTATTTGAAATAAAATTTAATAGAAATAGTCAAAACTTTTGATAAGTCACATGAATACAAAATAATAAATATCACATTGAGAACATAACATATCTCATAAAAAATCATGAAAACTTTCTACATGATGTTATTATAATAAGGAGGTGTGCATTACTAATCTTTTAGATGTGAGCATTATTTTCTTCCGTTTTAGAAGAAATCAACTTGGGAAGAGCTATAAAATTAAAAATTAAAAGTCAAAAGTTGAGTTTACTTGCGATTAGAAATTTGAATAACGGAGTTAAAAACAAAAGGAAAAATACTAAATAATTTGAACATGCATCAGCAGATAAAGCGTTCCACAACTACAACAGCGAAAATTTCAACTTTTTTTTTTAAATAATCGGACTATCCAACCGACCGGCAATGCAATATTTCTGAATTATTAGACCAATAATAAAAAAAATTATAAAATTATGTTTTTTTTATTCTACCAATGATGTTTTCACATTTTTTGTAAGGAACTAATTCATTTATGAGTTCGTCTCCCAACAAGTGTCGCTCTAGGAATCGAACACCCAACCTTGAGATTTAATGATATCTTAGATCACTCGATGAACACTTTGTTAGTTCTCCATAGTTTGGTATAACTTAGCCAGTTAGCCTTATGCCTATGACTAATTTCAACATATAGTTTTTAAATTCATCATGTACTGCTTGTCAACTTAAAGTGTAATTAAGAGTCCTTAAACAATAAGAGTAAAAAAACTTTGTTGTTGAAAGTATACGTTAGACAATGGTTAATGAAATTCTTTAAATATAAGATTAAATATGTAATCAACTTAGTCGTTAATGAAATTGAATTTTATTTTAGAAGAATTGAGAAACTACAGATATAAGAAATTGTGCACATTTCCCCCCTTAATAGATAGATGACAAATTTTAATTCAGATGAAATCTAAATTATATATATTAATAAAAACATGTTCTTGTATTCAATATATTAATTATAGACCAACGGGCGTTGGTTCAAGTGATACATGTTTGATTCCTCTTAAGCAAGAACCCGGGTTCGAGTCTTGTGGATGTAAAAAATGCCCGTTGGGAGAGTTAGCCCCACTTACCTATGGATGTGCCCGGCTCGGACAGGATTGCATCCAGTGCCCGTTGGGAGAGTTAGCCCCACTTACCTGTGGATGTGCCCGGCTCGGACAGGGTTGCCTCCAGTGCGAGGATACCTGTGGGAAACCAAAAAAATAAATATATTAATTGTAGAGTTTGATTTTCTCTTTTAAATATTTGTTTTGATAGGCTCAAACTTAGTTTTCCAAAGATATGGTGTCACCAACATAATTTTCCAAAGAAATATCACTAAATTTATCCATTAAATTAACGAAAGAGGGACTATTTTTTGTCATAAAAAGTGTATCACTTCTATTAATTGGTTAAAAAATTACTTTATTATTAAATTTTTAACTTAAATATATTTTTTTAACCAATAAGAAAAAATAAAGATAAAATTTATTGAATAAATAGAGATAAAATTTTCACACAGAGAACAAATAAATAGGAAGGCATGAGATCCACTTATAGGAGACCTCTTGTAAGGCAAAAGGAGTTCCAAATGAGAATCATTCCCATAAATTGACATACTACCAGATCACATACCACATAATCAAATTAATAATATGTTTGACGTTCATTTGGATCGGTTTTTAGGCAAAAAATGATCCGATCTAAATACATAATAAATAAGCGGTCTAGTCCAGTCTGGTATGTTTATATTAAGATGTCTGATCCAATCCAGTCTAAATATTATATGTGGTTTCGGTCGGTTTGGATCGGTCTTTTTTATAAAATATTGAAATTGCACTTACATTCAAAACCCATAAAAATAACTAAATATTAAGCATAAAACAAAAAAAATATATTGTTCAACAACACTAAAATGTGTGCAACAATAGTATAAGTAAACAACATCATAAAATAGTAATAAACACCAAGACAATAATAATAAAATTAAAAAATGGCAACATCAACAACAAGAAATCAATAATAATAAGGCAATAAAACAACACTATATCAATAACAACAATATGAGTATTTGCAACTTAATTTTAAGAATAGAGTGTTCCACTGATGATTAATAACAATAATATTTTCACAACAATAAAATTGATAATAAAAAACCTAATCAAAATCAACACTTGAATCCTCTTCATTTGATTGTGGGATTGGTTTAAGTTCTAGAAAAGTGTATCAAATATAATCAATATGGTTTAGAACATAGCAACATATATATGTATATATATGTGTTATATAACATAACAAATAAATAAATGTAGAATTTTGGAGTTGAGACTTAAGATTAAGTTTGAAAGACACTTAAAAATATTATATACTTAAACTTTACGTACTAATTTGGTCCGGTCTGGATCGGTCTGGATCCAAGAGGTGAAATCAAAATCCGGATCGGACCAGTCAATCTTTAAAAAATAAGTCCAACACGATCCAAACACATTCGATTTTTGCAGTTTCAGTCTACGGTTTTCAGTTTTGTTTTTGGACTGGTCTGAATTTGAACAACCCTAACTATAATGAGTCTGAAAAGGAAAGTCATGATACCGTTTGAAAGCCATCATATAAGACTCCTCTTCCTTGGTATATGAATGAGAAGTTAATATAATAAAGTAGTAAATGAGTCTGAAAAGGAAAGTCATGATACCGTTTGAAAGCCATCATATAAGACCCTTCTTCCTTGGTATATGAATGAGAAGTTAATATAATAAAGTAGTAAATTTTAAATTTAGATATGAGCCTTATTTTCTTAAGTTTGAACTAAAAGAAACCAACTTGGAATAGTTATAAGATTAAAAATTAAAAGTCAAGGTTTTGGTTGCTTGTCATATGTGGAATTCGAAAGTCAATAATTGCCGATTGAGTTTTGAATAACAATTTATAAAAGGAGTTAGAAACAAAAGGAAAAATACTAAACAATTTGGACATGGATCAGCTGATCAGTAGTTAAAGCGTTCAATATTAGCAACAAGGAAAACTCCAACTTTTTTATTAATTTTTTTTGACATATAGTCTAATCAAATAGTAAAAAAAATATAAAATTAAGTTTGGCCTTGCATAGTTAAATGAAACTTAAACGTCTGACTATGACATGAAAAATTTAAAAAGAAATAGTTTTTTAAATACATCATGTATTGGTTACAGCGGAATGTATTTTAAGAATTAACTAATGAAGAGTCCTGAGAATAAGTAAGAGAAAATAATTTTAGATTTCATATCTTGTTGAATTTCATTTCTTAGATTGTTAAGAGAGTACATTACATAATGATTAACAAGAGCCTCTAATTTTTTTTGTGTGAATTAAGGACATCTCTCAAAAACTAATTTCAACTGAAATTTTATAAAAACTACCTAAGTTATAGATAATTACCACTTTTTTTTATAGGATGGAGGTACTCATGTAAAATTATGTATATAGTTTAAGAAATTACTAATAATTTAAATTTTTGATATGATTTCGTTAAAAAACTTTCATTCACGAAACTGAATTAAAAAGAAATAAAAAATTAAACTTTTAAGAGATGAACAATAAATATGGTTGTAATCTAATATTTATACACATAATTAAATTATATTGTTTAATTTATGAGAATATATATCTACTGTCCTGAAATCTTATCCAATACCAAGTTCCACAAAATGAGTACCTCCTGTCAAATAAAAAATATAAGCCAACTTTCAGAACCTCGGAATAGAAATTATCTATGCCAAAATAATAATGTTAATTTAAAAGTTAACTTATTTTATTTAATACACATTTATTCAATTCTTATTAGTGGTATTGAGTTAGGTATAGGAAAATAATATAGATGATTAAAATTCCAACCCTCGTTATCAAAATTAACACCTTCATTAGGTCGTTTGCTTTATTGTTAAATAGTATAACCCTGTGGAAAGCTATCCCCCATGCGTACTCGTGTTATTCTGCTTTGTGGATCTTCCATCTCCAAGATGTATTTCTTTTTCCATTCTCATATATCTCAAACATTCATTTTATTAGTAAGATTACTAACCAACTTGTCCACATGGTACTATTATTAAAAAGTTTATGATAATAAAGATTGACTAAAACTCAAATATGAGTTAAAAATATATTTTATTATATAGACAAAAATTATTAGAAACGATAAGATAATAGTGATCATGTTGTTTATGTGGTTCGCAATAATTGTAAATGGCAGCAAAAAAATATTAGTGGTTGAGTTACGACCAAGTCGTTCTCTTTATGACGTTTCATGACACTGTCCAAAGTGTACAAACAAACTATCAACCACGTCGTCCCCAAGATAAAAAAAACCCAGTTCTCTATTTTCGAATTTTACTGCATTGTAAGAACTTATCTTGAATACACCCACAATATGACTATGAGTGCCAATTCTGAAAATACCCACAATATAACTACCCATGCCAATTCTCGAAATCCTCACTTTCCATAATATGACTACTAGTGGCAGCTCTCGAAATTCCCACAATTTAGCTACATGTGCCAATTCTAGTACCACAGAAAGAAAGAGAGAGAAATGAGCCGGAAATGCTTCGACAAAGATAATGAGAGAGAAAAGAAAAGTTGAGAAATTCTCTCAACTAGGACGAGTGATACTGAATGGGGAAATGCCTCTATTTATAGGCTAAGGGCCCCAACGACCAAGTCGATCTGATGGTCTAGATGGAAGATTTTGTCCCAAACGGCCACATGACCTAACGATCATGAGGAGTCCAACGATCACACGTCCAGATCTCCCTTCTTCATGACTGGATTCTCCTCCCCACTTCCCTCACTCTCCAACCGGGTGCTGACTCAGTCACACGCATGTGTTGACTTGGTCAACCACACGTCTAAAAAGAAACAAAATTTGTTGGGCCCAAACACGAACCGAGCAAGCCGAGCCGACCGGACGGATTGCAACAAAGTAGGTGGTGGTGCATGCACATGTGAGAGTTTTGTTTGTGTGAGTCCTCATCCACCACAAAATTCATTGTACCCCTTGGGGCACACCCCTTATAGAGCACTAAAGGCTTATAAAGTCTCTGCAAGCGCCTCATCCATCCTATGTGGGATTTGGAGTTTTTTTTCATTTCACACTCAAATGTCCATATTAATGACCCCATTAAATGAGCCATTAATTTGTCCAAGTTCCAAAAAATCTCTCACTTGAAATTAAAAAAACAATTTCCGAGAATGTCTGTGGTCTCCATAAGATTGTGCATAAGCAAAGATGTTATGTTACTTGAACCTTTGCACAATGATCAGTAAGATCAAAATTTTATTAGAGTGACTCATAGTCTTGAACTCTATCTCCGACTTTAAACCACACACAAGATTTTCAAAAGTATATTTATGTAAAGCTCGTGCATTAAATGTCATGCACATCTATTCCAATATAGTGAATGCTCTAGAAATATATGTCTCTAAATTTCATACGAAACAAATCCACTTCCACATTCACGTAGCGAGTCTATCTAGAATACTCCTGTAGTCTAGGTACCCCGCTCCGATTGGAGTATGGATCTCATTAAAAGTTTAACTAATCCTTTCATCTACTACAAAAATCATGCTTCTTATCATTTTATAGCATGTTCATTCTCATATTACTTCACAATTTGTTATTACACATTGAATCTATTTCTTGGGATCTCCAATCAGTTAGGTTGGGTTACCGTCATGCGTGATCCTCATTCTAAGGGCAATAGTTTCATACTTTTAGAAGTATTGTGGACTTTCTATCTAGCTACTCCTTTAACAAAAGATCTGCTAAGTTATTACCAGTGCATACATGATCCACTCTAACAGCTCATATTGAGAGTAACTCTCTAACAATGTTATGCTTATGACGTATTTGTCATTTCTTACTGTTATAAAAACGGTTCTCAATCTTTGCAATAGTCGTGGTACTATCACAATAGACCAACACAAATGGTACTATTTTTCCCATAGGGGAATCTCTACAAGGAATCTTCTCAACAAACTTGCTTCTTCACTAGTTGTTGCTAGTGCTATCATCTCAACTTCCATAGTGGATTGAGGCAAAATAGTCTGTTTATTTGATTTCCATGAAAAAGTCCCACCATCTATGCTAAATATATAGCTACTAGTTGCTTTGGAATCATCTCAAAGAGTATTGCAAACAACATCGCTGAATCCTGCTAGGATTGTTGGAAACCTTCACTAGTTTAATCCAAGGTTTATTGTTTTATTAAAGTACCTCTTGACCCTTTCTATAGCATGCCAATGCTTCAAACTAGGTCTAATGGTAAACCTGCAATAATCCCACATTACAGACAATGTCAGGTCTAGTGCAATGAGTGACATACCAAAGACTACCAATGATGTTAGCATACTACTTTGTCTACACCTTTACTAGTGTTCTTAAAGAGTTTTACACTTTGAACATATGATGCGCTAGCAGATTTATAGTCAAAATATTTATATTTCTTCAAGATCTTCTCCACATAGTGAGTTTGATCAAAAAATATTCTTTCTTTCGATCTAGTAATATTTATACCAAGCATTACACTTGCCTCTCCAGGGTCTTTCATATAAAAGTTGTTATACAATAATGATTTCATATTATTCACAACATGAATGTTGGAACCAAATATGAGTATGTCATCTACATAGAGACATATGATAGTGCAATTATCATTTTATGATTTGTAAAAAATGCATTTGTTACTTTCATTCACCTAAAACTCATTCGAGACAATTAAATTGCCAAAATTTTGATGTCACTGTTTAGGTGCTTGCTTAAGATCATACAACAACTTATCAAACTTGTAGACCTAATTTTATTGCCCATGGATTACAAACATTTAGTTGTTCTATATAGATTTATTCTTCTAAATCACTATTCAAAAAAGCGGTCTTAACATCCATTTGATGTACTACTAAATCATGTATCGCAGCGACGATATTAGTACTCTAGTGGATGTTATTCTAGTCACAAGTGAAAAGGTGTCAAAGAAATATAAATTCTCTATTTTCTTAAAACCCTTGTGTCGCGCCCCGACTTTCGGCTGCACGACCTTATTAGAGTCGCCACTACATTTTATAGTTAAAAATGTAGAAAAATCTTTAGAGCCCAATCACATTGGGCTTTTGGATTTTTGGTATCCAGGTTCGGGAGTCGGTTACGAATTAGGGAAGGTATTAGCACCCCATTTGCCCGTAATAAAACGGTACCCTAACTAATTGCATAAATTGAATACCCTTAATTTATTTAAATTAAATTGCTTAAACAATATATTTTTTAATTTGCGTCTGACAAGTTCATATTGCTCCTACGTATCCCTGGGTGCAATAGGGAAATCAAGACTACGTAGTTCTTTTTTTTATATAAAAAATGATTAATTTGGTTAATTTTAATAGATTAAAGGCCTACAAATATTTAAGATGGTTGGGAGAATTAATAAACGAAGAGTTGACATTGGTTACTTACCTTCTATTTGCTTCGATAAATGACAGAGACAGTACTAATAACCGCAACCGCTTCTTGGCTCGAATGGATAGAAAGATGCAACACGAGTCATAACATCGTCACCGAATTCTCATTTTAAAATGTATCCTATTGCTAATATTATACCCTTTTTTATAGTTTAAAAGAGTGATACTTAGCTAAACTATAGTTAACTATTTGGGTTAATTTATAAGCAAACTAAGATTGTTGCATCATGCTCCGCCAATTCATAATGTCATCCTAATGGCCTAAAGAAAGAAGAGCTACGGGCTTCAAAATGGGCCACCAATTTGCCTAACTAATAAAAAACAAACAAAGTAAAAAGGCATGAAATGGATTAAAAAGAAAAAAAGGACCTGGGTATTAGAAATAGGCATACGGGTTTTTTAAGAAAGGGATGGAGGTAAGCAAAGGGGAATTTCCAATCCCTAATGTCTCACTTCACTCATAACCTCTCATCTCTTTCTTCACTCTCTCATCTTCGACGACAGCCATAGCTCAAAGGCAGAGGGTTGCATGTTTGAAGGAATGGTGCCACTAATAATGGTGGCTTTGAAGTTCCACGATTGGGACGGCCAGACCTATGGGAACGAAGCTTGGTGAAGACTTGCGCGATGAGGAAAGGAGGATCCCGAGGGATGCGGTGAGATTGGCCAGGGTACACTATCCTTATCGTCTTTGCTCGGTGTTCACGAACCAACAATGGTGGTGACGCTGAGGAACGGGTATATACTTTTGCTTATATTATACAACTGGATTTTATAGAGACTTTGCTTTAGAATTCATATGATCATTTTTCCGCTACCTTATTGGGATTAAGAACTATTTCTTTTTTGCCCTTGAAGCTAAAAGCGTTCTTGAATATATAAGGTTATGGGTATGTGGAACACTATTCTGATTTATAAAAAAAAAGGTGTTTTTTTGTTTGGGAGTAGTATTATAATGTATAGGTGTTTATGAATATGTATTCCGTAGGTTTCTGAAAACATTATATGTTTGTATTGAATGTAAACAGTGGATGAAGAACACATTTATGCATAAAGTTTATTCATTATATATTGAATGACTAACCTGGCAAACACGAAAGTGCTTTATATGCTGCCACTCCTTTTGATACTTTGTAGTAGCTAGTGAACCTTATTGTCCTTCTTGTTGTCGGGACTAATTTGAATGTGTAGAATATTTTCTGCAGGATGTTGATAGCTATTTTCAGGTGCTTGGCGACTATCAATGGTTGAGAATTTTATGGTGTCTAGATTTTGGATTTTTGTTTGGAAAGGAGTTTTTGATTTTTATGGATTGTTTTGGGATGTTATAAGTTGCCAGAATGAGGTGGTATGATCTTTTGGGTATTTTGTTTTTGGTTTTGTGGCTATTTTTTTGAAGACTTTGGTTCTTTCTATATGTGGATTGCTTTTTCGTTTTTTTCCCTCCCTTTGTCTCTGTGTGTACTGCCTTTTTATATTACAAGAGAGAATCCTCCCATTTAAGGCATTGGAGGAAGCTAAGGGGGAATATTTGATTTGCTTAAATCAGATTCATAATCTGATCTTAACGCCCCCTGATATGTGTTGCAGCAAAAACAATATATCCTAAATTGCAGCACTATTCATTTGATATGAAATGTCATTAATTCAAATAAGAATGTTGCAGCTTTGAAATTTGCCTTTGGCAATGTATTCACAAAAACCACGTGCCTCATGCTGCGAGTCTATATTCAAAATTTGAAATACCACTCCTTTAATGTTAATTGTTTCATTCCATTAATCTTACTTAATACCCTTTATCACTAGCGGATTTCAAGGTTGTTAGGTCTCTAAGGATTAGAATAAATATGATCTTGCAAACAAATGCGGAGTAAAAATTTGACTTTATATCACTATGACACATATTATTCAAATCAGAATGGTCTTTATTTTTTTTTCCGGTTTTGGATATCATAAACGAAAATAAATGGGATAATCATCATAATCATAATTTTTTAATTTATTCCATATGATACAGAACCCATTAAGTCACTTTAAAACTTTTTTTTGTTTTGCTTCGAAATTAAACTTTGGGACCGAATTGAGATAAAATTATTAAATATTCACTTAAAATCTTTTGAAAATTTGAGTTGAGATTGTTTTTTTGATGCATTAGGTCATATAGACCATTTAAACTAATTAATTAAGAAACATTTTTATTCTTTTGTTATTTAAAGAATGCAATCTCAATCAATTTAATACCGAATTTACTTGATTTGCAAATTGCGAGATTGCAGTCCATGAGTTAAACTCTTGGTCAAATCTGAGTAAAAATGGAATCATTTAGAGATTTAATTTTTTATTTAAAATAATTCATGCAACCTAACCACATTCATATAAAAATTATTTGATTTGATGAGATTTGCATCCCAAGGCATTATTTATGGAAAAATTAGTTTTGAAGTTTTTTTGGGCCGGACAAAATTGAGTGTTCACACCTTGGCTACAAGGCGAGCCTTATATTTATCCATTGTGTCATCGGGCTTCAATTTATTTTTCAATACCCACTTACAATCAATAGGTTTGCAACCAGGAGGCAAGTCAGCTATATGTCAGGTCTTGTTAGACTCTAGAGAATCCATCTCATCATTTATGGCCTCTTGCCACAAATCATCATCCATAGAAGTTAAATCTTCTTCGAGTTGATGGATCCCCCATAATGTATAGACCATATATTCAGATTCATAATGTTTAGAAGTTTTTGCTCTCTTACTTCTTCTAGGTTTATTTTTAACTCTTCATCATTATTTTATTCACAAGTATGTGATTAGTGCCCCCACTATTTCTCAATTTGAAAGGGGATTTATTTTCAATGAAATCAACATTGTTAGACTCAACAATCACTTTTTCTTAAGGTCATAGAACCTGTATGCCTTGTTGTTTACAACACACCTAATGAATACACATTTATAGGCTATACTTTCGAGTTTAACACTCTTGGAGTCTGGTATCCGGACATAAGCCAAACAACCCCAAGTTCTCAAATAAGACAAGTTTGGTTGGCTATTCTTAAAAATTTCATATCATGAAACTTTGCTTTTAGCCTTGGGGACTCAATTTAGCACGTAGCAAAAAGTTAATAAAATTTCATCCCACCAAGAGGGTGCTGCACCAGACTTAATATAATATCTACAACGAATTCAGTTAATATTCTATTATTTCTTTTAGTTTTACCATACATTTCAGATGAATGGGGTGCAATTGTTTCATGAATAATGTCATTCAATTTATAAAAATTATTAAACATGCTAGAATCATACTCAAGGTCTCTATCACTTCTGAATTTCTTTATTTTGTAATTGAGTTGATTTTCAATTTCAGTGATATATAACTTAAACATGTCATCGATAAAGGTGATAAAATAACATTTACTATTCCTATTTAACGTCTCATCTAATTCATATATATCAGATTGTATCAAATCTAAAGGCTCAAATTCTCTTACTATTGATTTAAGTGGTTTTTTAGTTATTTTAGCTTGACTACATGATTCGCAATTTTCAAAATCATTTTTTGATAACTTTGGAATTAAACCTAAGGTACTCAAATTTGAATTTGGTTGTTTGTTAATATGACAAAGTTTAGCATGCCAAATATTAAAACCCCACATGTAAACTGAACCATAAATTTATTTCATAATAACATCAATATTTAATTTAAACATACCATCAACGGGTTTACTCTTTCCCAACAAATACACATTTTCTAGTAAGATTATACAAGTCCGCCCATATGGTCTGGGTAAAACCAGATTTATTAAGAAGAAAGTCAGAAACTAAATTCTTTATCATATGTGGAGTGTGCATTACGTCTTTGAGAATCAGAATCACCCGAGATGTAAACTTCAGCTCCACATCACCAATTCCATCAATAACAGTGATGTGGGAATCACCTAATATAACTTTCTTGTCATCATCGTCTATATATGTTTTGAACATATCAAGGTTAAAGATGGCAAAACGGGCCTCCCGACCTATTTAGCCCGCGCCCGCAAAAATTTAAGCGGGCGCGGGCATGCCCAAATTGGTTAACGGACAAAATTTAATGCCCTGCCCGTTTTAAAACGGGCTTGCGGGCAGCCCACGGGCATTGTTGAATAAGTAAAAAAATAAAGAAATCCTATAATAAATTAAATTAAATTAAATAAAGTAGTTGAAGATAAAAAATTAACAATTTTGTTTTATATTTTATATGAAGTTTAACAAATTACAATTTTTCTATGGATTAAAAATCACATTAAATCATAACTAATCTAAAATTTTCTTATTTTTTCCTTAAATTATATTTATGGGCCGCCCGCATGCCCAATGGAAATGGCCATAAACTTGGTGGGAAAAATGGCCCGAGCGAAACAGGTAAATGGGAAAAAAATTTATGCCCTGCCCGCAAAAAAATGCGGGCTATGCAGGCGCGCCCGCGGGCAATGCCCGTTTTGCCATCTCTAAGCAAGGTAAAAGAAAACATAGAGGGATGCGTCAATATCTACCCAGCACTCATAAGATCCTCCAACCATATTAACCTCAGATAAAACCGCCACAAGTGGCTCATCAATCATGTTGGCTTGTGGAGGACCATCCATTGATTTATTCTTGCACTTGTGTGCCATATGACCCGACTTCCCACATTTAAAGAAGATAAACACATTGTCATAGTCATTTCTAGCAGGTGGTTTAGCATATTGGAACTTCTCGGGGTTCCAATTCTTATTGCAGTTTGTTCTTAGTCTTATTCCCGTTGCGGTTCTGATTCTTAAAATTATCGCCAATAGGCTTTAGAACCCCACTTGATAATTTCTTCTTAGTGTTGTTGTTGGAGACAATCAACGTGTCATATCTCTGATCTTGTCTACGAGTCTATGCTTAAATGTGGCGACGAATGATTAGAGATTCCAAAGATAATTCTTTGATCTTATGTCTGAGAAGGTTTTGAAGTCCTTCCAGTTAGGTGGTTGTTTGTCAGTAATGACAACTACTTCAAATTGCTCATATAGAGGCTTACCATCAGAGATGATTTCATGAAAAATTCTCTGTATTTTATGGGACTGAGAGTCTACTAATTTATCATTAGTCATTTGAAACTTGAGGGAGCGGCTAACAACATACTTTTTAGTGTCAGCTTTCGCAGTATCATATTTTTTCTCAAGTGCATACCAAATTAATTTGGCAGACATGTATGAGTTGTAGAATCGTAGAGATCACCAGACAATCTATTTAGAATGAAATTCTTACATAAGTAATCATTTTTATTCCAGAGATCTATATCAATAGCCAATTTATCCTTCTATTTTTCAGTTTTTTCTGACACCACTTGGACATCATTTTTCAGAATGTGAGTAACTTTTCTCCTAGTGAGAAATAATTCAATCTTATGTTGTCAATGTTTGAAATTTGTCCCACCAAAATGAAATAGTTTGTTAAGGTTAGGGCTATTCGACTTAGTAATATTCTTTATGAATGCGATTGTAGCAGAAAACATCTTAAAATTGTTGCTTATGCGACTCACAAAAATTGTAAATGGCAGCAAAGAAATATTACTGACTGAGTCACGAGTAAGTAGCTCTCTTTAGGACGTTCGGTGTCATTGCCCAAAATTATCAAGCAAACTACCAACCATGTCATCCATGAGATAAAATATCTCAGTTCTCTATTTTCGAATTCTTACTACAGTGTAAGAACTAATCTCGAATACACCCATAATAGGGCTTCTAATGCCAATTCTCAAAATAACCACAATATGGCTGCCCATGTCAATTCTCAAAATTTCCACTTTCCCACAACCCGACTACTAGTGTCAGTTTTCGAAATTCCTACAATTTTGCTACATGTGCCAATTCTAGTACCATGAAAAGAAAGAGGGAGAAGTGAGCTAGAAATGATTTGGCATAAATAATGAGGGAGAAAAGAAAAGTTAAGGAATTACTCTCAACTAGGACGAGTGATACTGAAAGGTGGAGGCTTCTATTTATAGGCTGAGGCCCCCAACAACCCACATGGAAGATTTTGTCCCAAACGACCACATGATTTGACGGTTAGGAGGCGCCAATGGTCACACGATCGGATCTCCCTCCTTAACGACTAAATCCTCATCCCCAATTCCCCCCTGTCCAAGCATGTGCTGACTCAGTCATACACATGCGTTGACTTAATTGCCCACACGTCTAAAAATTATTGGTTGGGCACAAGCCGAAATGAGACAACTAGGTGACAACATAGGTGGTGGTGGTGCGCGTGCGTGTGTGGATTTTGTTCGTATGAGCCCTCATTCACCATAATACCCATTGTACCCCTTGAGGCACACCCTTTAGAGAACACTAATGCTCTGTTTGGTTGACAAGAGAAAATAAGAAGAGAGAAAAAGGTGAGAAAGTAAAAGATGAAAAAGAAAAAAGAGGAGAAATATAGTAGATTTTTGTGATGTTTGGTATAAGAGAAGAATGAGAGAAAATGAATAGAAAGAAGTATTTTTTTTCTCTTTCTCTTTTGTTTGGTTGGATAAATAGTGAGAAGAGAGTGATGATGTTATGGTTCAAATTACAAAAATGTCTCTAAAATAAGAAGAGGAATACCAAGCAGGTCTCTAACGCTGTTAGAACCATCTTCATTGCATAATCATCTTTTCTAAAGGGGATACTCCACTCAAGTTTGTGGAACTCAAAGAAAAGCTCAATGAACTTTGGAGTATGATAGGAAAATGGAGTATGATTTCCTTAGGGAAGGCTTTTATGAGTTCTCCTTCTCTTGGGTGGATGACATGAGAAGTGTTTCTTCAACAGGATTTTGGAATCTCAAACCAGGTTTTCTCAGGCTATTCATATGGACACAGGATTTCAATCCTAACTTGCAAAAGCTCTCACACTCTCATTGTTGGGTTAAGATATTGGGTCTTCCCCAAGACTATTGGAGCCCCAAGATTATCTTCTCTATTGTAGGAGGTATACACACTCCATTGCAATAGACGAGGCCACAAACAATAGGTCCTTTGGGAATTTTGCCAAAGTCCTAGTAGACATTAACTTTAAATCTAAGCTGCCGAAGCAAATCCTGGTGGAGAGGGAGGGATAATGCTTCTTTGTGAACCTTGAATATGAGAATCTATCGGAGTTTTGCAATGGTTATCAATGCATTTGTCATATGATAGCTAACTGTAGAAGACTAAACAAAAAAGAGGCGGCCAAGGAGGCTCCAAAGCCTGTGTATAAGAGAAGTCCTCCTATTAAAAAGGATCCTCCTGCTGAAAAAGAAAATGATATCGTCATTAACTTGGATATCGACAATAGAGATCTAAATTTTGAAAACATGGAAAGGGTAATGCGATCGTTGTTTGGAAATAACTGTAGCTGACACTTTTGAGGAGGACAAGGGTGACCCTAGAATGGAGGAAAATCTTGCTGATGAACAATATATTACACACTATTCATAATCTTAATTTAGCATGAATGATGATTATTGTGTGAAGAAGATCTTTGCTCCTGACCTGGGCACGGTTTTGATGAAGATACCAACATCACCAAAAAGAAGAAAAGGAAGAATACTTATGAAGACAAAGAAGAATAAAGCTTCAAGAAGATGAGATTAAGTCCTTATAGGTACTTCTATCCTAAAACTCTTACTTATGCAAAGTAGTAATGCTCAAACTATTTTTAAAAGAATAATGAAACACTTTGAAAATAATTACAACAATTTTTGAAACGATGTGTAACGGGTTACTTCATTCAAGTAACAAGTTACATGTGAGAGAAAAAGAGTTATCCAACTTAAAACTGCTCAGAGTAATCTATTACTGCATTTGAGTAATAGATTACCAGTTTTACAAAAGTTGAGTAACCAATTACCCAAATGGTGTAATCGATTACTCAAAATCGAATTTAAAAATTAAGTGGACAGTATGTTTGGGTAATCGATTACCCATTGTCAGTAATCGATTACCGAGGACTATTGAATGAGATTTCAGATTTCAAAACGAAATGGTTTCACTCCAAACAAAATCTCTTCACTCCAAACAACTCCTACACTTTCAGAAAGGCACCTTGGGTGTTTGGAAAGCCTATATAAAGACTCTAACTCTCACAACATCAACACACAACTTTCATACAACTCTCATAAATTCTCTCACTGTTTTTCTGCACTTTTGCACTGAGCTCTTAAACTTTCAATAGAGAATTTATTCTAAGTAATTGCTTCAAAAGCTTTTCACAAATATATTGAGCATTATTACTAAGCATATAAGGAGAGTTGATTGGATTGCAAGTGATATAATATTTCATACTTGTAAAGGCAATCCAAAGCCATTGTTGTAATTCTTCATTCATTGCAAACAATCTTTCTTTCACAGGATGTGAATAGAAAGGGGATAGAGTGACTTGGAAAAGTGTTTTCCAAGGTATAAATATTAGTGAGTATGTAAGATATAGAGAGATCTCGGGGTGAGATATTGTAATTACAACTCTTAATATTTAGTAGAAAATCTCTTGTGCTGCAAGAGTATTGGACGTAGCCTTCGGTGGACAAGAAGGTGAACCAATATAAAATACTTGTGTACTCTCCTTTCCCTTTCCTCTTTACTTTATACTTGATTATTTTTCTGCATATATTTTCCGCTGCACGTTAACTCTTGTTTTTGCAGAAAAAGTGGCCATAATTTTAAGTCAACTAATTCACCCCCCCTCTTAGTTGCAATCATGTTCTTACATATTGGTGCCTAATGGACTTTGTTTCACATGGTTTAGTGTTTTAGACTTTATTGGACTAATATTCCTAAAATGAGTTAATTTGGGATTATTTAGCCTGATTAAATCTATTATCATTTTCAGATCATATTTGGCACCAATGGCATTTTGGGCATTATGGAAATGGAGCATATGTGTTGAAGTGAAAATTGTATTTTTATTTTGGGAGTTTTTATTCGTAAATTCGGTTTTAGTTATGGGCCCATTGTTTAGGGCCTATTTTCGGTTTTTCTCTTTTTAAAAGAGGGAACCCAAATTCCACTCTCACTCTCTACATTCACTCATTTTAGAATTCCGTTTTCTCACTCTCTACTAGGGTTTCACATGTTCTTCATTTTCGCTTTTCATTCATTTTCTTCATTTTCCTCTGGTAATGTATCACAACTCTTGAGATTTTGTTATTAATGCATTTTCGGTTTCTTTATTGTTGATTTCTTCTATGTTAGAAACTGGTTTATGAGTTTATCTTCGCTTAGTTGATTTACTCTCTCTAGTGCATGAATGCTTAGTTCGTGTGAATTTGTTAATCGTTTCATGCTTATATTGATTTCGCCTAGTTAGAGGTTCAGGTTCTGGAACTTTGAATTGATTATCACTTAGTTAATTGATTCTCAACAAATTCGGAAGTTAATGGTTGGAATCTAAAAATAATCTTTTAAAACCGATGAATGAGTTGTGAACAAACGAACCAAACGGATTTAGCCGTTTTATTACATTGCTTAACTAATGTTTCTGAATTTGATTTATGTTCATACTATCCAACAATAAAACCCCCTTGTATGTGTGTGAGTATAAGGTGTTTGAAGCCATGCTTGAAAGGTAATCCTTGGGAAACGACCTAGGAGTCACTTCCTAGTACTGCAGTTTTTAAATGTTATATTATTTGTATCGGGTATAGCCTCAATCACCTGCAGAAGCTCATAATCATATAGTGAGCTCTACAATTGTGGAGAATTTAAATGTTAACTCGGCTAGAGTGGACAACATCATTGTGCAACCTGAAACTGAAGTTGAAAATCAGGTTGTGGCTAGAGACATGAGAATTGTTGGTAGATTATGGGCTGAAGATGAGGTTGATGAGCAGTTAGAGGAAAATGAATCCTTCACCTCAGTCCTTTCTAAATCCCAAAAGAAGAAGATGAGAAATAAAATCACTTATTGGAATTTTAGAGGCCTTGGAAACCTCAAAACTAGGTTAGTTTTAAAAAAAAAAATGCTCTTTATACAAGCCAGATTTGGTTTTCCTTTCTGAGCCTAAGATTGATGTGGAGGTTGTTAATAAAAGGTTTTGGGATAAGTTGAACCTTAAAAGTTTTGTTGTCAATGATATGGATAATTTATAGCCTAATCTATGGGGTTTGTGTAAGACTGGCTTAAACCCTACTCTTATGGCTTCTTCTTCCCAGTCTATTTCTCTATAAATAGAGAATCAAGCCATAAATTTATGTGCAGTCTATGCTCACACAAACCACTTACAAAGAAGGTCTCTTTTGTATGAAACAATAGCTACTATAGGAGCTAATGAGGGTCTTTGGTGTTGCATTGGGGACTTAAATATGGTTTTAGGTGCTCATGAGTGCAGGGGGAAAAACTTCCTAATAGAGTCCCTTCTGATGAATTCCTTCACTTTTCAGAGGATGCTAGTCTCAGTCACCTTTTGACTAAAGGGTCTACTTTTACTTGGTCCAACAAGAGAAGATGGGTAGCTCTTACTGAAAAAAGATTGGACATGAGTTTGTGCAATGAGGATTGGCTATCTATTTTGGCAGCAGGTCAGTTGTTGTACTCTTCCTAGAATTGCTTCAGACCACCATCCTTTGCTTTTGTGTTCTAATAACCCCTATGTGACAAGACTCTCCTCTTTCAAGTTTCATAAGATGTGGTTGAGCCATACTGATTGTAGTGGTTGAATCTTGGAGAAATGAAATTGTTGGTTGCCCTATGTTCATCTTGGCTCAAAAGTTAAAAAGGCTTAAGAATGAGCTTAAGTCTTGGAATTTAAATGTGTTTGGAAACATACATCTCAGAGTTCAAGAAGCAATGGATGAAATGGATTTAATCCAAAACAACATAAAGGAATATGATCCCAATCAGGATATGTTGGATCAGGAAATTGCTGCTCAATCTAACTTAGTGAAAGCTTTAATGATGGAAGAGGAGTTTTGGATGGAGAAATCAAGACTCAATGGGCAAATAAGTGGTGATAGAAACACTACTTTTTTCCAAGGGTCACTAAAATCAGACAAGTTTCTAAGTCTATGTCTACTTTGAAGAATGGTGACACAATTTTATCTAATCACGAGGACATTGCTAGTCTTGCTCTTGGTTACTTCACTGATCTCTTTGCATCTACAAACAACACTATTCCTAACAAGTTGATTCAGGAGGTCATACCCAATCTAGTTAAGGATGATGAGAACCTTTTGCTTGTCAGAATCCCTACTAATGAGGAAGTGAAGGCTGTTGTTTTCTCTATGAATGGTGAAGGGGCTCCCGAGCCAGATGGCTTTGGTGGTTGTTTCTACCAATATTTTTGGGACATAGTGTTGAGAGATGTTTGTAATTATGTAGCTCAATTCTTCACTCAAAGTTGTCTGCTTCCAAATCTAAACTCCAACAATGTGATATTGATCCCTAAATTTGCAAATGCTGATCAAATAGAGAACTATAGGTATATTGCTTTAGCTAACTTCCAATTCAAAATAATATCCAAAGTTCTTGCAGATAGACTGGCTGATATTGCTTCTAGAATTGTGTCTCCTCGACAGAGAGGCTTCATAAGAGAAAAGCATATCCATGATTACATTTAGATTGCTTCAGAAGCCATCAACCTGTTAAATCATAAAGTTTTTGGGGGTAATTTGGCCATTAAGCTTGATGTTAGGAAAGCTTTTAACACTTCAGATTGGAATTTTCTGCTTCAAACTCTCAAGGCTTTTGGTTTCAATGACAGATTTATCATGTTGATAAAAACTATCAATAAATGGGCATAATATCGGGTTCTTTAATTGTGTGAGGGGTGTGAGGCAGAGTGATCCCTTATCTCCTTTGTTGTTTTGTCTTATAGAAGATGTTCTTAGCAGAGGAATCTCTAAGTTGGTGGAGGATGGCAAGCTATCTCCTTTTATGGTCCTAACAGTTTGCTCACCTCTAGTCATGTGCTTTACGCATATGACATTCTAATTTTTTGCAAAGGAATAAAAAAGGATATCTTGGCCCTCAAGAAGTTGATCTATGACTATGCAATGGCTCATGATAAGCACATTAACATTCACAAGTGCAAGTTCTATTCTTCCAATGCCTCTGTTAGGAAAATCTCAAACCTCACTTCTTGGTCGGGTTTCAATGCTGGTTGCCTCCACTTCAACTACTTGGGTGTTCCTTTGTTTATTGGCAAGCCTAGAAGAATTCATTTGCAACCTATTGCAGAAAGAATCCTCAGTAAGTTGGAAAATTGAAAAGGTCATTCCCTCTCAATCATGGGCAGAATGGAGTTGGTTAAATAAGTTATTCGTAGTATGCTAGTGTATAGCTTCCATCTATATGTTTGGCCAGCTCAGTTACTTAAGCATTTGGATTCTTGCCTAAGAAATTTCATTTAGTCTAGGGACATTAACCAAAGAAAGATGGTCACTGTGTCCTGGTCTCAAGTGTGTTCCCCCTTAAAAAGTGGTGGCCTTGGTCTCAAGTTGTTAAAGAAGTTAAACCATGCTGCTATTAGCTTGGGAAATGTTGAGCTCTAATCAAGACTGGGTAGTTTTCTATAGGAACATATTTGACAAGCCTTCATTACATAATTCTAAGTACTTTAAATCATCCATATGGCTTGGTATTAGAAATAATTGGCACTCTGTGGTTAACAATTCAATCTGGATTATTAGCCAAGGTACTAACACAAATTTATGGAAGGATAATTGGCTAGGGGAGCCATTGGTTGATGTCCTTAACATCCAAGAGGATCTTCACCCTAATTTGTTGGCTTGTGTGTCAAATTTCATCCATCGGGCTAATTGGTTAATCCCCTCTTTGCTGGTGGACAGGCAACTTGAGGTGGTTCTAAAAATCTAAAAAATCCACCCTTCTGAGTGTACAGACAAAATTTGCTGGCAGAATTCTAATAATGGTTTTCTTTCTCTTAAGGATGCTTATACTTTCTCCTCTGATCCTACTGCTTCTCTGGCTTGGTGCTACAATATTTGGGCCAGGTCTATTCCTCTTTCTAAGGCCTTCAATACTTGGAGATTGGTAAATAACAAAATGCTTATAGATGAAAATCTTCAAAAAAGGGCAACAACTTAACTTCTAGATGTTGCATCTGCTTAAAAGCAATTGAAACATCAAATCACATCTTCATATCTTGTTATTTGGTTGTCTACCTTTGGAATTGGATTAGTCAGATTTCTCTACTCAGTTAGATACTTCATCTATTGCTTCTATTCTTCTGGTGTGTAACAAGAAGTGGAGCCCTCAAATGAAGGATTTTTTGGCTGCTATCATAATGCACATTGTGAGTACAATTTGGTATTACAGAAATCAAATTATGTTTGAAAACAAAAGAATCACTATGGCCCAAGCTTTGGCTAAGGCAAAAGGAGCTATTTCGGCTTCTAGCAACTGTTCTAAGGCCCAGTCCAAGCCTTCTCTTCAAGATTTCAACATCGTCAAGTCTCTAGGTGTTGCTGTCAACTACCAAAAGGCTCCTGCGATAATTGAGGTTATGTGGTATCCTCCTCCTAGAGGAAGGTTAAAGATCAATTCAGATGGGGCAACACATGGTGCTCCTAGTCCTGCAGGGGAGGTGCAATTTTTAGAGATCATAAGGGGGAGTTCTTGGCTTGTTTTGCTGACTTTTTTGATAACAGAGATGCTCTGTTTGCAGAGTTGCAGGCTGCAATCTTGGCCATTGAATTTGCTCACAAAAGAGGTTGGAACTCCATTTGGCTTGTAAGTGACTCTACTCTGGTCGTGGAAATATTCAAGGGTAAGGCAAAACCTCCTTGGCAGCTCTTAAACAAGTGGATCTACTGCTCTAAAATCATCTCTTCAATGAACTTCATAGTATCTCATATCTTTAGGGAGGGTAATGTTTGTGCTGACAAGTTGGCAAATTATGGAATACATTTTAAAACTCTCACTGTTTAGAATGTTGCTCTGAATTTCATTTACAATGAATTCTCTAGGAATATGCTTTCTCTTCCTGCATATAGATTTAAGTTTTTGTAATTCTCCTTCTTCTTGTACCATGTTCTTTATCTAATATATGGTGTGGTGTAGTTACACCTTTTGCTTAAAAAAAAAGAGACATAAAATGTTGTTTTATTATTAATTACGAATAAATGTTATAATTTTAAATTATAAATTTTATTTAATTTTAATTAACATTTTCAATTGATATGGTTTGAGACACAATTTGAGACAACAAATCTTTGTCCGGGTAAAGTTTCTCTTTGTCTTCTCACTTTCTCCCCATAAGTGAAGAGAAAGAAATTTTGTGGGTCCACCCACTTTTTTCCTCCCTCACTTCTTTCTCTCCTCTCAACCAAATGGAAGAAATTTCTCATTTCTCTTCAACTTCTCTCTCCCTCTTTTCTCTCTTCTCTAACTCCACCATTCCAAACAAAGGCTAAAGGCTTATAAAGCCTTTGCAAATGTCTCCTCCATCTTATGTGAGACTTTGAGTTTTTTTATTTCACACAAATGTCCTCATTAATGTCTCCATTAAATGAGCAATTATTTTGATTAAGTTCCGATAAATCCAAATATTAATTGACAAGATAAATAAAAATAACTAAATCTTAGATAAAATAATATATATCAATCCAAATATATATAAGAGGAAATGCTTATTGGAGCCATGATGATCTCCATTGAAGTCAATTTGGTCCTTGTTGAATGAATTATTACTCCAAAAAGAATATCCTGAACAATTATTTTAATTTTTTTTCCGTTTACTATGGGTACCACCGACTCATTCAATCCATACCCACCAAACCATTGACAAAATTTGCTAGATACTTAGTTTTAAAAGAAAAAATATTAATAAGGAGCAACTCTCCTTTTTATAAGAAGATCGAGCACCTTAAGCACTCTTGTGATATAATTTTTGGAGGAAAAAATTTGCTTATAGTAGAGAAAAAATTGAATACGTTGATAATATGTGAGTTTTATACATTATTACTATATCATTCATATTTTATTATTATTGACTCTTCAAAATAAGTAATATAAATGAATGGTGAGCAATACTGACCGTGTATAAATTATTACACCAGTAGTACATATTACACTCATTATAATACCAATAGTCACTAAATGAATTATTATAAAAAATTATAAGAAAAATAAATATGTGTCATAGGGTGATTAGAATAAAATGTTAGTTAGTTGTCATATCATCACTCAATAAAATTAAAATCATATGCATTTATCTTTTAATTTTAATCATTCAGATAAAATATAATAATTTATATTAAATCTTCTCATTTCTTACAATACCAAATATTCTCACTTAAGTCAACACCTATATAATCAAGTTAGTTAATAAAAAAAAATTAGCTCATTTATCTAACGAATTCAAATTAAAACACGTTTAATTCATCAATTTGGTTCATCAAACTAATTAATTAATCGAGTCTCCAATAATTTTCAGCTAATCTTCTCATTCCCAAACAAGGTATACCATGTAAGCATTTGAAGTCAAATCATGTTCATGCTAAGAAAAATCGCATTCAATTTAAAAAATGTATGTCATTTTCCCCTCCTTCAGATAAGTATTGAACATATATATATTAATAACATTTGATGAAGAGACCTACACCAATTGCCTGCCTCGTTTAACACCGGTATATTTTCTAGTTTATTTTAATGTATGCTGTTGTCATGCATGTCAATAATTTGCAACTTGCATGATTTATATAACATGATATAGCTTACCATTTTCGACGTAGATTAAGAAGATCTTGTTTTGTCTACGGAGAACTCTTCTGTTAATTTGCTTCATTAAACTACAGAACTAACAGAAAGTGAAGTTATTGATCGAGATGAATGTTATGATTGCTTCGTCTTTTACTATAGCTTCTTCCATTACAACTGGTATGTATCTCTTCTTCAACATTAGTGACTCGTCAATTTCTTCATGTTTCTTCAATTATATATCTATCATATATTTGAAAGAGATATAAATGTTGTTTGTAATGAAAGGATTACATTACTATAAAATGTAATCATAATTAATATTTAACTACTCGTAATATATCATTTAATGGTCTACCAAAAAAAATATAAATTATCTAATGCATCATATTTTTTCTTTTGATAAAGTTTAATAATAATAACGGCATACCTTAATAAAAAAGTAGTCTATAAAAAATTATGGTATAGTATTCGAATAATATTATGTTTTTTCAATGATAATTATGGTCCTAAACTAAGGATTTTCAATTTGGTTTTGGTTTTGGATTGAAACAACAAAAGAGTAAAAGACATTGAGATTAAATTTCTCCATTCAACATGTCTTGCTCAATGAATGAAGTGAAGAGAACAAAAGAGAAAACAATATTCGTAAAGAATTGAATTATTGGTCACAATGTCACTTTTACAAGGTATATATACTAAGGATTGAAAGAGGAATCAAAGACAACAAACTTAACTAATCAATCCGATAACTACTTTCATATAATTAACTTGCCAGCTAAGAAACAGAATCAAAAGCTAATAAAAACTACTCAAATTCTCCTATACATCTCCAATTTTGTGTTGCTCGAGTATGTTTCTCAAAATCTAATCAAAACCTACTCGAGTTCTCCTATACAACTCCAATTTCGTGTTGCTCAAGTATGCATGTGCTTCTCTACTTCTCATGCTAATAGGCAGTCCAATTTACCTATGTTATGACAAATTTGCAACTAGTTTAGCTATCCGACTTACTAGGGATATGATTGATCTTTCTATATGATTAAAATTCTGATAACGAGTAACAAACAAGATTTGCTGCTCCCATATTCATAATCGATCCAATATTTTATTTTAACAAAAACAAGACAAGATATGGGTGATATTCGATGGATTTGACTGTCTCAATTAGGTAATTTGATTAGTGGTATGCTGATTTGTGAATTAGAAAGATTGAGCATTGCCAAAATAGCTTTGTGATTATTGGAGTGAAAGTCATGCTTAATTTTCTTGAGTTTCTTTCCGGCAAGACTCATTGATTTATCTTCATTAACAAATTCATCATGATTTGCTACCAAGTTATTCACGTTAGTGTCTCTTTTATAGTGAGGACTGAGAAGGAAAACCATGTTTCCGATAACACACATCCAATGTATGACATGCCTTATTGCAATAGTTACACATCTTTGAATTGTAGCATCCTCTTAGTACATATCCTCTTCAATTATGAAAACTTGATCCTCTTCAATTGGCACTTATAGTAGGTCCTCTAAAACCTCTTCCTCTTATTTTTCCTCTACGTGGAAAATCTCTAGTGATATTAACCCAGACTCTAGGCTTATAGAAATGAAGAAACACTATTTTTATTAATTATTTACAATATTTATTTAGAATAAATATTTAAAGAAAGCATGAAAGTAGGTACACTACCCACTCCCTTTTCCTAAAACATCATGAAAACTTCTTTCTAAATAAAAAAACAAAGAACTGTTGTTCTTTATAATCTAAATTACCAATTATCATAATAAATTGCAATTAAGCATGTTTGTAGGGTTTTTATAGCTTAATAAGCTGATGAACATTCAACAACATTTTTTATAACAAGCATTATTGAGTGTTTGCCTAAAAAATTCAACAACACTCTTTGAAGCAAGCAATGTTGATTTGCATAGATTCAACAACGCTCTTTTTATTAAGTAAATATAGAATGAAATATATAATGCTGTTGAAACTAGTGACTTTTCAAGATTTTCTATACTTTTTAAATAAAAAATAAATGAAATTAACAAATATTTATATGCATAAATGTATAATTTATCTGAAATGCCCTGTTATTTGCTTAATATTATTTCCTTATATATTTACTGAATAACATTAAAACTCATTCGTAGGTGGGAATCGCCAGAGGAGCAAACAATGCGCCAAGACTTATTATTCCAGTATGCTATATATTTCTTTATTTCTTTAGTCCTTTCCTTTATAGTAAATAAGTAAAGACTAATTGACCCGGTTATAAAAAAATTGATTTATACATCACAAAGTTGTAAATTGAAATCGTGCTTATGTGAAAATTTCATGGCGTGGCGAAATTTGCCTTGACCTTAATAAGCCTCAAGACCAAACTCAAGTAAACTTAGTATATAAAAAAATAAGAATAACAAAGAACATGTTCACTTTGTTGTCTTTTTAAGTTCTTATAATTTGCCTTCAACACAACGCTTAATCCATTCCCAATTAGCTAGAACAAAGATCATCAGATGTTTTTAATATTGTCTTATTTATTGTCCTGAGTCAATAAGATATTAGCAGAGTAAAAATAAAATTTTAAAAACAAAAGATAATATTTTAATTGACTCTGATAAGGAATGAGTCACCGTTAACAACAAATAATATATATTTTACCAATTAAATTGATTATGATGGGTGTTGAACCATGTAATATTCACAAAATTATCCTATTACTAGGGTACCGAACACAAGAAATTACTACGAGGCATATTATGACATTTACTCAAGTTCCCAACAAATATTTTTGTTGTACTTATCTTTTATTTATATTTTGATGAATCTATTTGTTAGTAGAGTTTTAGAGGAGAGAAAATGAAAGAAAAAATATGAGAGTTATCAAATATATTGGTAAAATGATTTAAGTTATTTCTTTTCCTTTATTCATCTTTAAAACCCAACTCACAAATAATCTCGTATTGATTACATGAAAATTGTTCTTTACATCTTATTGGTTAAGCTCTATTTTCCCCATTCAAAAAATTAATTTCTTTCGAGTTATAAAAATTAAATATTTGGCCTTTTAGTCAATCTGAAATCCAGTGAGACACTACTTGATTAATATATTATTGGTATGATAAAAAAATATGTATATATTAATAAAGAAACCCTTATTTTATGTTCAACGCCCCTAACATTCCACTTTCCGTATTTTAGGTTCTTATGTACAAACTTTATGGCACAAAACTGGGAAAATCCAGAAGAAACATTGTGCTATGATGTCTTCAAATAGTTTGCAACATCGTTGCAAAGTTATTGAGGATGGGTTCAAATGTCAACAATGGAAGAGAAAGTGTACCATAAATGCAATCTCTGATGGACAATCAATTGAACCTGAATCCCAAGCTCCAGATAAAAAAAGTATGAAGGACTCTGTGAAAGATGGATTGGTAGCACTTTACCAGTTTACTCGGCCATATTCAGCAATTCCAATAGTTAAGATAAACCCTTTCTAGAATATGTCTTTAAACTAACTCTATCTATTGTTCTAGTTATATATAAGGGATTATATTTATTGTGTAGGTGTTGGAAGCAACTTCTATGTCTCTCCTTGCAGTGGAAAAATCATCAGATTTGTCTCTACTATTTTTTAAAGGCTGGCTGCAGGTGAAGTTTCAAATATGTTGATTGTTTAAAAACTTAGTCAAGATAAGTTATCATTTTATATTGTATTGAGTAAACCTTTAATGAGTTGAATAATAATAAGAATATAATTAAATATAAATAGTGAAGGATATGATGTAACATTTTTTATATTAATAATTAGGTATTAGCAAACTTATTACATAATGTGTATTGACTATAAATTAATTGATGCAAGTAGTATGCATTATTTTATTTACATTAAATAAGTTAGTCTTTCTAGTAGGTTGCCACTTGCTTGAATTTGATATTTTCTATTATGATGTAAATATTTTACTTAAACTAAATACTATGTTAATATCCCTTGTTTTTAAAATTTCTTCTATATAAATTTCTTATTTGTTAATTTTTCTTTTTTTGCAAAGTAAATTAATGTTAGCATGCTTTAACTTCTGTAATATATAATAGAGAAATAATTATTCGTAACTTAATAATTAACTATGTTATTTTTTTCACTCCTAACATATTGGTTTATAAATTTGTCTTGTATTTTTTCAATTACTTTTTTGATTTTTATCTTTTTAGCTTTGGTGTTATCTTTGAGTGATATCTTTTATTTGAGAGCTTTATCTTATATTATTGTTCTATTTAACATTGCATTTTCCCTTTTGAATTTGCTGCTAATTTATGTATATTTTCTAATACTTTTTATTTTTTATTTTTTTCAGACTGTGGTTGCTTCTGTCCTTATGATTATTGTTAACTGTGGCTTGAATGAATTGTGTGACCTTGAAATAGACAAGGTATGAAACATATTACATGCATTATTTATTTATTTATATTTATTTACTAGTGTTCTGGACTTCTAGATTTTATGATAATAGAAATATATTTCTTTATATGCCAAACTAAATTTAACAAGTACAAGGGGGCAAATATAAGAGGTTTATCAATGGAGCCACACTAAGAAAACAATAAAATACATTGCAAGCCATCAACCTATAAAAATGGAAAAGGGATCGTAGTTAATCCTACCGTAGGAAACGGACAAGCCATCAACCTATAAAAATGACGCCAAGCCATCAACATATATAAAAATGACACCAATCCATTATACTTTGGAAAATGTATAAATAGATGGTGATAGACCATTGCCCTCAGACCTATCCCCTATATTACATTTCTTTTTATTGTGGGAAAGAAGTGTAATTATGATTTCATTTAATTTGATTGATTCTTCACATCAAGCTTATGGAAACATAGTCATATGGTTCCTGCAATATTTTCCTTCAACTCTAACTAATTTAATTGATTCATATTATTAGATATATTTTTACCTAGGGCCTAGATAAATCTTGTTGAGTTACCATATTCATAATCCAACTTTGCCACAATTTGAAGTTACCACTTTCATATAACTTTTTCAACCCAAATTTGACATATCTTAAGAGTCACTTTTTTATACCAATTTTTTTTTGGAACAAACAAGAAATCAAGTAGTAAATAAAGATTTATGCTTAGATTACATTTTTAGGGTTTACATAATATATATAGCCCTATATCTCAACATTTTTACTCGGCCTAAACCCATAAGTGATATTGTTTTCTAAATGATCCAAGGTCGTGGCCAATACACTCCTGACCATTTATTGTTGCCTACAACAAATGTCATGTCCATTGCCATGTGTATGGTTGTGTGCCACAATGCCACATAACGCCGAAGTACAGGGTCGCATTGGCCAACTTGTCCTGGCCATGTGCATTGGCCAACTTGTCCTGGCCATGTTGCTCTCTGTAATTCTACATCCTATGAAGCTTCAATTACACGTCACTGCGGCCAATGTAATATGAATTATTTTATAATTAAAAAATAATTTTAAATTCAATGTGATCTGATGTAGTTTAAGTTACTATTGTCATCACAATTATAATATTACGGCTGCATCAGCTGTCGTCAAATTTTAAATCGCAATGGTAACAATGTATAACATTGGTCAAATTTTATACTAGCAATGGAAAGTGAAGAATAAATGTTGAGATTTTAGTGCAACTTTTGACTGTATATGAATGTGAGGTATCAGTGGACCAGGTCCATTATACTTTCTTTGACTTTAGTATGAGAAATGTCCTGCAATAATTGTTCAATAAGTATAATTGATATGTGATAAATGTTAATTGTAGATAAACAAGCCACATCTTCCATTGACATCTGGGGCATTGTCCATCGAGGCTGGTATCGCTATTGTTGCAGCATCAGCATTTCTGGTATTTTTTTATAGCAAAATATATTAGAAGCAACAACATAAGGGGTGCTAATCTAATAAAAGAAAAATCAATCAGTAATTTTTTGGTATTATATGGCTATGCAATAAATATCATTATTATCCCAATTTGCAAATATCAATTATCATTTAATTTTTAGCATGCTTCTTGGACACAAGTAATGACGCCTGCTTTATTTTCCTCTAGCAATTAATAACAAAAATAAGTTGTCTTTCAGTTTTAGAGAATCAATTACAATGACTATTTGTAAATTGTATAGTTACATGATATGTGGTAGCATTTTCGGTGTATGTTATCCACTTCTAAACGGTTCATCACTTTGACATTATTATTAAATAAAAGGTCTCTTTATTATTCGTTTGGTTCATCACTTTATAATGAGGCTAACCATTTAATTCTCTTTTACAGGGTCTATGGCTTTCATGGATGAGCGGTTCGTGGCCATTATTTTGCAATGTTCTCTACAACAATGTACTTGCGGTTGTTTATTCAGTTGATGTGAGTTCATTTGCATTTTCATACAAAAATGATTCAATTAAATAACAACTGGTTCCCATATTAGAGAATATATATGATTAATATTTTCATGAGCCAAATGAATAATAATGAGTACAATTGGTACACTAACTAAAGTACAAAAAGCTTTTGAAATGTGCCACCTATGTGACATATTTTAACATGTCATATACTCAAATAACAATCTAAATAAGAGACCACAATATCATCTTAGACATTAAACCAATGCCATGACCAAACACTTATCCAACAAGCTGGCTTAATAATACTCTCTCATGATCATCTCAAATATTATTTCATATTAATTTGGAAAGATCTTAAAGTCAAATTTGTCTCATATAACCCAGAGTTATTAGTTCTTTTAAATCATTTTTAGTTTATTTATCAACTAACTACAAATTTACATACAAAATACAAAAAAATAAGATATATGATATATATAATGTATGAAATACAAATACATATATAATAAGAAAATGACAGTATTTTCTTACATTTAATATAAAAATGTATATATAACAAATGAAACACGTTTTCTCACATTTGATAAAATACATATAAATTTGTATTTTGATGTTCAATATTTTCTCATGCCAATGGGCCGCCCTTTTGAAATGCCCACAAGTTAATAGGGCATATTCGGTATGTATTTTAAGGTAGATAGACATATTTTTCATGTCCCGCCGTCTAATAAATGTAGATATCCCATAGACTTTACCCAAATTGCTTATTAATCTTTTCTCTTATCTTTTCTGCCTAAGTGACTCTTCATCCTTTCTAGTTTTTAAGCTTTTGGTTTTTAAGTCTATTTTGCTATACACGACCATGACCAGAACATTCTTCTCTATCAAATTCACCTTTATAGAAATTCTATCCAGACAAAGCTAAAACAAAAAGCCAGCACCTTAGAGAGGATTTCGTTAGACCTAAAACCATGCATAAAGTTGTTTGCCTATATCCACCTAAAATCAGTATGGTTACTGCACCCAATTTCTTTTGCCATACATATTTTAAACCAGGCCTGTACATTTTGAAAACACCTAAAGCTACTCAAGTGCCTTGAACAAATGTTATTAATAAATGCTCATCAAACTCATTATATTATTCTCTTTTACAGGGTCTATGGCTTTCATGGATGAGCGGTTCGTGGCCATTATTTTGCAATGTTCTCTACAACAATGTACTTGCGGTTGTTTATTCAGTTGATGTGAGTTCATTTGCATTTTCATACAAAAATGATTCAATTAAATAACAACTGGTTCCCATATTAGAGAATATATATGATTAATATTTTCATGAGCCAAATGAATAATAATGAGTACAATTGGTACACTAACTAAAGTACAAAAAGCTTTTGAAATGTGCCACCTATGTGACATATTTTAACATGTCATATACTCAAATAACAATCTAAATAAGAGACCACAATATCATCTTAGACATTAAACCAATGCCATGACCAAACACTTATCCAACAAGCTGGCTTAATAATACTCTCTCATGATCATCTCAAATATTATTTCATATTAATTTGGAAAGATCTTAAAGTCAAATTTGTCTCATATAACCCAGAGTTATTAGTTCTTTTAAATCATTTTTAGTTTATTTATCAACTAACTACAAATTTACATACAAAATACAAAAAAATAAGATATATGATATATATAATGTATGAAATACAAATACATATATAATAAGAAAATGACAGTATTTTCTTACATTTAATATAAAAATGTATATATAACAAATGAAACACGTTTTCTCACATTTGATAAAATACATATAAATTTGTATTTTGATGTTCAATATTTTCTCATGCCAATGGGCCGCCCTTTTGAAATGCCCACAAGTTAATAGGGCATATTCGGTATGTATTTTAAGGTAGATAGACATATTTTTCATGTCCCGCCGTCTAATAAATGTAGATATCCCATAGACTTTACCCAAATTGCTTATTAATCTTTTCTCTTATCTTTTCTGCCTAAGTGACTCTTCATCCTTTCTAGTTTTTAAGCTTTTGGTTTTTAAGTCTATTTTGCTATACACGACCATGACCAGAACATTCTTCTCTATCAAATTCACCTTTATAGAAATTCTATCCAGACAAAGCTAAAACAAAAAGCCAGCACCTTAGAGAGGATTTCGTTAGACCTAAAACCATGCATAAAGTTGTTTGCCTATATCCACCTAAAATCAGTATGGTTACTGCACCCAATTTCTTTTGCCATACATATTTTAAACCAGGCCTGTACATTTTGAAAACACCTAAAGCTACTCAAGTGCCTTGAACAAATGTTATTAATAAATGCTCATCAAACTCATTATATTACGGGCGTTGGTTCAAGTGGTACATGCTTGATTCCCCTTAAGCAAGAACCCGGGTTCGAGTCTTGTGGATGGAAAAAATGCCCGTTGGGAGAGTTAACCCCACTTACCTGTGGATGTTCCCGGCTCGGACAAGATTGTCTCCAGTGCGAAACCAAAAAAAAAAACTCATTATATTGGTATAATAATATAATGGTTCAATCGATGATTAATTAGTTAAATCACGAAATTATATATATTATTATATTAATAATAATATTGAAAAGCTAATAAAGGGAGTGATGAGTAGTTTTATTTACACTTGTTAAAAAAAAAATGCATAACTTTGTGTTATATCATATTTTAGAATGTAAACAAAGGTATTGGTGATGTCATGGATCCTCCTATGACTTTTATTTTAAAATTAAGTTATTTTCATATATTTTTCTAATGTTAATTGAAAACTGATTGATTTGGTTGATATGGTTTAAATGAAAACCAGTTGGTATGGATGGCCTTCATCAGTTTTGGGTAATGTTATTGTCCATAATGGGCTCTCTAATATATTTGACTCAAAATTGAATGAAACTTATATAGTACATGAATTTTTTGACACTAGCTCAAACTATTTGAACATTTGATATTGAAATTTTTTATTGATAGCAATCAAGTTGGATTGTTTTTTATAACTTCATCGTTTTTGACAATTTTCAGTTGCCCTTGTTGAGGTGGAAGAAATCTTCGTTCCTTACTGCGATATACATTTTAACTAATATCGGAGTAGTAATACCAATCGGGTCTTTTCTTCACATACAGGTATTTTCATATTGATTAAGTTTTTTGTTTGTTTAATGATTAAGTTTTTTTGTTTAATGTATTTTCATATTAATATCGTAGTAAGTTTTTTTTTCTTCACATGCTGGTCTTTTCATATTGATTAACTAATATCCATATACATTTCATATTTTCATGTTGATTAACTATTTAACAACAAATCTTTATTCTTTATTTTAGGTTCACAAAGTTTATTTATGATAAACTATCTAAAACATTCGTCTATTCATAGAAAGCCTATATTCACTAGTAATTATCATGGTAAAAATATTATGCTAAGAAGTAGTGAAAAGAAAAAAAACGCATATTATATTAGTAGTTTTATTCTTTATGGATAGATTCATATCTTCAAATTAATTATGAGATGTGTCAAAATAAAAAGAAGTTTGTTATATGTTGGTGTAAAATTAAGACAACTATAACAAAATGATGAAATTAACAAATATTAGAAAGATATATAAATAACTAATTTGACTATTTATTTTGTTAGATGACCAAACTGTAATATAAAAATAATATAATGGAACAAATAGTATTTTAGGCAAAAATAATACACAGTTGGTAGTCCACATTTATAATTATATTTTTAATTATTTAAATCAGTATTAAATAAAAATTATTTTAGTAATGTATCATTTTCCAAACACATGCTAGCTAGTCTCACGGCAATAAATAAAATGATTAGATTGAAGCCTGAAGTTTAAAAGTTCTGTTTAGAAACTATGAAAAATATATATGTCAAAATTTGAAATCTGTGATATATAGATATAGCAAAAAAAAAAGGATATATATATTTCAAAATGGATTAGGGATGGTAACGGTCACAGGCGGACACAGGTAGTAGCTACCCGCTATCTGTTTGAAAATAGAGGAGCAATACTCCTACCTGCCCATACCCGTACGGGTACCCGCATGCGGGTTTTTGCGGGTATTTCTGTGTACCTGCGGGTAAAATGGGTACCTGTAGGTTTCCTATATTTTCATTGAATTTCTAATTTCTTATTTCTATTATGTTTTAAATGAGATGAAATTTAATTATTTTTGTGTATTTTGAATGATATTTGGCAAAAATGCTAATTCTAATGAATTTTTCTGTTTTTGTGGTTTACTATTCTCATTTACTTAACAAAAAACATATAATTTTCTTTGCAAGACATGTGTGTTTTTACACATGTAATAATATTTGTAGTGTATTTTATCACCAAATTCAATAAAAGATGTAAACAAGGTAAAAAGATGTAAAGAAAGTAAAAGAAGAAGATGTACATAGTGTAATAAAAGTTATGATAGCATACTTTTTATTTAAATTAAAAATAATATAATAATCATATACATAACAGATACTCGCAGGTACGGGTACCATAATACCTATACTCACCTGTATGTACTACGAGTATTTTTTAAAACCCATGGGTACCTGTTTGTGACACGTACCCGTATGAATTTTACTCGCAGGTACGGGGTTTTTGCCATCCCTAAAATGGATGACTAAATAAGTTATAAAGGGTTAGTAAGATTTACTTGCTAGAAAGTTAATGTGTCTAATAAATACCTAGATAGTAGCATTGTCGTGCTGATAACAACCTTAAGCATTAAAAAATTGATAATAAGTTTATGCTTGTTGTGTAACAATTTTTCTCAACTAGAAGGGTTATCTCCTACCCTTTTGACTAATGAATTAATCTTATTCAAAATATGTGACAAATGTCAATGAATTGAACTCTTGATATCTTTATCTTATTAGGGATATAGAGAGACCTTACACTCTTAGATTAACACTTTGTTGATAGCTCATTGTCTAACAATTTATCTCAGTTTCCTATGATCTTCCAAATCTACATTAGAAGGAAGTCTAATGCTTTTTATTGCTGACAAATTTTAAATTTCCAGACCCATGTGTTCAAGAGAGCAGCTACATTTCCAAGATCCATGCTTTTATCCACTACAGTTTTGAGTATTTTCTGTATAGTTATTTCAATGATCAAGGTGAGAAACTTTAATATTAGAACAAGCATAACTCTTTTGACGTCAAACTTCTATTTAACTAAGTGTACAGGATAAAAAATCTTAACCTGAATTTTATATAGGATATACCTGATATGGAAGGAGATGAAAAATACGGGATTAAATCTTTGACATTACGACTGGGTCAAAAACAGGTACATTCCTCTCTTTCAATAGCTTAATAGTCGTACTCTAATAATGTAGCTATGGCCATAATTAATTAATCTTTATTAGGTATTTTCGATCTGTATTTCACTTCTAAACATGGCTTATGGAGTCGGCATTTTGGTGGGAGCAACATCTCCTTATTTATGGAGCAAAATTTCAGTGGTAATGTGCTATATACTTCATATTGTTTATTGCAATATTTTAAATTGTGATTATAGTTACGGTACATTTATTACATTCGCATATTGTCACGGGAAAATATGATGGTACAGCCACAATCGTGGTTGTAATATTATTATCGAAATTTTTAAAACCATAATATTATGACCACAATTGTAATTATGGATTGCACTTTATAGTTGTAGTTTGTAGTTACTTGTGTGTGAACTTTTCTTCATTATAAGCCGTTATAACTTTTTCCCAAGGAGATGAGAGTGCAATTTTAATTAACTTAGTTGATATCAAATGTCTGTACTTGATATAAAGGGAAAGTCTCTGCTGTAAGTTAATATCAAATGTCTGTACTTGATATAAAGGGAAAGTCTCTGCTAAATAATAGACTATCCTCATGAATTTAATTACATTGTATGCACTTCATAATACTCTAAAATAAAATGACTCTTTCAAGGAGGCTCTATCAAAAGTAAAAACTAAGGTTACTCTATAAATGTTCATATTTTCACTCTTTTTATAAGTAAAATTATATTAATTAGAAGGTACCAAAGGTATAAAATTTACAAAGAGAAGTCAAATAACCACATAATTATAATAAGAATTTTTAGGACTAGTAAGAGTTTAAACGTTCATATAGATTGCGGTCTCTACCATTTAATTTGATAAATTGATAAAAAGAAGTGTACGTAGACTTATAGTTCATTATTATAATTTTAAAATTTATTCTCATATTCAATGTTGCTAGGTCTTGGGACATGCCACTCTCGCACTAGTTCTACAATATCGTGCTAAATCTGTAGATCCGAAGAACAAAGATTCTGTACAGTCCTTCTATATGTTTATCTGGAAGCAGGTACTACCAACTTTATAAACCATATATTGTTGTCATTTTTTATAAGCATAAGAGATATCGTATAAACTATTTATTCCTATTATTACAACTTCTACTTCATAGAGCTAAGTGGTAACTACTAACTTTTTTTTTTGGATACCACGGTACCTAATTACTTAGTGTTTTGATAAGTAAAACAAAAGTTGGCCTATGTTTAGACAACTACGGAATTGTTTTTTGTTTGTTTTTTCTTTTGATTTATCACATTAGAAGTTCAAGACTATCCCCAGCTAGCATTGAACATGAATATTGATAAATAATTTATCTTTTTGCCAATGACAATTTCATGCTGCTAATGACAGTTTTTTTGTTGCAGCTATTTACTGCAGAGTGCCTCCTCTTGCCTTTATTTAGATCATAAGGATGCAATTGCATTGTTGTTGACTTCAGAAATGATTCCACCTTTGTCAAATGTCAGCTTCATGTTGATACCGCCTTTGTCATTATAATAATCCTGTTATTCGGATACGTGTTTATTTACTGATGGATGTGATTTTTTGTGCTTGATTGGTTATGTGAATTGAGTTTTGGAGGGAATGAACAGGTTTAAAAGCCTCATACATGTGTTATTTGTAGTTCTAAATTTTACTCTTCTCTCCATTATCTTCCATAACCAACTTGTAAAGACACATTAAATCTTCTACCACAAAACATTGGTATGTATGTTTGTGTGTCTTTTCATGGGCCAGTCCATATATTTCTTTCTGTTTCCTAAATTCACGAAATTATTGTATTCATAGTATAAGGATTACATAACTCCATACATATATAATAATAAGATTTCTTAAGATGCAAAATGTTTTCTGATTTTGTCTTTTAACTTCTAAAAAAACATTCTAATTTTGTCTCTAACGATAGAAAAAAAAAACCTCAAAGAGCACTCATCAAAATTGTGCCATCAACTTCATCCCAAAACCCAAAAATAGGCATATCAATTTAACAACAACGCAAAAACCCATTAAAGAGACATTTCCTTGAAGAGAGAAGAGGATAGGGTGGAATTTTCGTTGTAAAACATTTACACAACAGATGAAAGAGAGAAATCTTGTTGATAAGATTACAAAACTTTATGTGAATTGAATGCAAAAGAAAAAACTAGGTACCAGCTGGATCTTTATGTGAATTGAATTGCTTGAGGATAAGATTACAAAACTTACATAAGATTGAGCCAAGTGAATAAAATATCTCATTATACTTGTACATAATTTATATTCTTAGTTGAAGATATATCCTAGGGGTAAAGCTGAGTATTGATGAGTGAGAAGAGAGAAGGTGAGTGGTGCGAGCAAAGGAAAAAGAAACCCTCTTTCGGTTTAGGATTTCACGACGGTGCATAAAGGAGAGTGTTAGGGTTGACCGTGGTGGGTATTTCAAAACTCTCCAAGCTTCTTCTATCACTTTCTTCTTTACAAATTTCCCGGAGTCTTCTTCGACCTGGGATCTTTGGAAGTTCTTCTCAAAATGGGAAAGAGTTGGTGATGTGATGATTCTTAAGAAGAGAGACAAAAAAGGAAAGAGGTTTAGATTTGTAAGAATCAAACAGGTGGAGATCATTGTCAAACTTGAAGAAGCTCTACAGAATGTTTGGTAGGGTCTGTATAAAATCTTTGTCAAGATTCCAAGATTTCAAAGAGGCCAATGGGGAGGACTCTCGAAGGCGGGGAAGGTTGGAGCTGGGTTAAGTGGTCAACGCAAGTATATTTTGCCTAACATAGAGAGGAAGGAGGTTCGAGTTCTTGACAAAGGTGTTTTGGTTGGTGATAGAAATTGGAAGATGGCCCTGGTTGGTGGAAATTTTGAGGGGAAACTAGTTGCTCTCGTAGACAATAAGGAGCCTTTTTTATTTGAGGCCCCTTGAATATGCACTGATTTTTTAAAAGACGTTGTGGTGGGTGAACTATTTAGCTATGAATGTGTTGATAAGGTGCAAACTCTTTTGAGAAGAGAAGGCTATTTTTCGGTGAAGGTGATCCCCATTGGGGAAAAAATTCTGTTAAAAGGTAATATAGAGGAGAATGTTCTAGACCTGCTGAAGAGTGGTAAAGAGTGGTACGAGTCGTTTTTTGGCTCGACTCAAAAATGGAATGCTCATTATGGCTGTGTGGAACAGTTAGTGTGAATAAGGGTCATAGGTGTGCCATTACATGCTTAGTGTGAGGAGTTCTTTAGGCTTATGGCATCAAGCCTCAATAAGTTTGTTAAGATTGATGATTCCACTTTGAACAAAAAAAGGATGGATTGTGGTTTTTTTTCTTGTTGCTACTTCAATTATGTCTAGAATTGAATACAATCTAAAAGTGGTGAGTGATGGAACGGTTTTTGAGATTCGCTTAGTGGAAGACGGTCATAAGTGTATGTTAGCTTTAAAATATAGAAGAGGAAATAAACAAGTCCTGAAAAAGGACTCTAAAGCGAAGGATTTTGATGACTTTGCTGCGGGTATGTGGTCGGGGAGAGATTCTTGCTGGGGGAGCATGATGTTGGTGGTGATGAAGACGACGAAGAAACGATTGTTTTCCCGATGTCCAAGGTTGGGGGATTTAACTTGTAAAGGGATGCAAACTTCAGGTTAAAGGGAGCTACTATGGATGGGTCAATTCAGAGGAAAGTTATGGAATTGTAGGATGGTAATGTAAATTCTAATTCTAATTCCGTAGTAGCAGAGTCAGATTGTGATTCAGATATGAATATGAGGATTTGTGAGGGAGTGTGTGGAAGTTTGGTGAATGACTGGGTCGATTCAAAGGCTTCTGATTCTGTTTTGGCTACTCAAAAGGAGAAGGCAGAGGTAGTGGTGGAGAAGTCTGATGGTAGAGATAAGTTGAAGTTGAAAAGGGTGATGGGATCTGAGGATCCTAAAGGAAATCATGTAGTGGTGGATTGGTCATGATTGAAGAGGTGTTTGTTGTTCCTTCAGTAGTTCCTGAGTTAAATTGTGTGTAGGATCAAGTTGCTGCTATTGTTGATAGTATGGCGGAACCTTTGAGTGTGGTTTTTGCTAGGGGTAACGTTGATCATATCAAAGAATCTAGTGTGGCTAGAAAAGGTAAGAAGAAAACTACTACGATTTTAAAGCCACCATTTCAAAGATCCTTAATTGGTCGCAAGAAGGGGGTTGGTTTGCAGAAGAAGGTGTCAAATTATGCTAAGAAGAATAAGATGTTGAGTTCTTGTCAGAAGGGTACTAATGACCCTATTTTGGTAGCTTTGAACTCTGAGGTGAGACAAGGAGTTGATTCTTCTATTAGAAATTTTATTGATGATTCCAATGTTAACCAAGCAAATAGATGGCATTTCCAAGGGGGTGATCAAGTGGCAGGAAAGTTTTGGGATATTGGGGAAAAAATTGGAGTCATTTTTTTGGGTGAAGAATCAGAAATGGTTCACAATATTGGGCTCCTTGAGAAGAGGGATAGGGTTGGGTCCTCAAAAGCCAACCATAGGGTGTGTCAAGGTGATCAATGATTTTAACATCAATAAATTATAGAGGTTTGGGGGGAGTTGTTAAGAAGAGGGAGATTAGACAGTTGGTGCTAAAAATGAGGTGGATTTCCTAGCTACTCAGGAGTCTAAGTTGGAGTCTGTTGGTAATAGGTTATCCAACTCAATTTGGGGGAATAATGGCTGCTCTTGGGATTTCATGCCGGCTCAAGGTCGCTCTGGTGGGTTGATTAGCATTTGGCATGATGCAAAATTCAAAATGCATTCTGTCGGTCCCTGGGATTGGTTTCTTGGCGGTGCTAATGGTGTGGGTGGAAGGTCAGATTCCTTGTTGTATAGGTAATGTATACTCTTCATGTTTTATCTCCCAGAATAAAGTGCTTTGGGAGGAGTTGTTGAAGCTTCAGAGGCAATCATATTCCGTTCTTTGGTGTGTTTTGGGCGATTTTAACTCGGTTAGAGTTGACAATGAAAGAATTGGTGTTGCTAACTCTTCTAATATTAGGGAGATGTGTGAGTTCAATGAGTGGATTAGGATGATGAAGCTAATAGATCTTCCATTGATTGGTAGGAAGTTTACGTGGGTTCATCCTAGTGATAATATGAGTAGACTAGATAAAATATTGTTATTTGTTGAGATGTTGAAGAAATGGTCTGATGCTTCTCAATGGGCTTTGCGTAGACCTTTCTTAGACCATTTTCATTTGGTTCTAAAATATTCCCATATGTCGTTTGGACCTTTTCCTTTTAAGTTTAATAATGGATTGCTGAAGCATAAGGACTTTTGTAACGTGGTGTCTTCTTTTTGTAGGAATACGGACATCCAACAGTGGTCGGCGTATGTGTTGAAAGAGAAATTGAGGCTTTTGAAAGTTGATCTCAAAGAGTGGAATAGGCAGAGTTTTGGCGGTCTATTGAATCAGTTGAAGGTTTTAGAAGAGGATATCTCAAAGTTTGACTTGGAAGAAAAAACCTTGACTTTGAATTATGATCAGAGATTGTCTCGGAAGAATTTGCTAGTTGAGTTGTGGTCTTTGGCTAATATGAAAGAGGGTATGCTTTTCCAGAAGTCTATGTCTGGTTGGTTAAAACAGGGTGATGCGAACTCTAATTATTTTCATGCATGTATGAGAAGTAAGAGTAGGAGGAATCGCTTTCAGGGGATCTTCATTAATGATGCTTGGTGTGATAGTAATGAGGTTATTTCTCGGGGTATTGTATCGTATTTTGAGAAGAAGTTTGGGGACTCACCAGTTAATAGACCTCGGTTGGATTGAATTAGTTTTAAAGTGCTTAGTCAGGTGCAGAAGATGAACCTCATTGCTTCTTTCTCAGACGGTGAGGTGAAAGATGTAGTTTGGAATTGTGCGATGATAAGAGCCTGGGTCCTGATGTGTTCAACTTTGCTTTCTTTAAGGAATTATGGGATGTTATTCGGGTGAACATTTGTGATTTTGTGAAGGATTTTCATTCTAACTCTTACCTTCCAAGGGGGTTGAATAATTCATTTATCACTCTTATCCCGAAAGTGTTGAGCCCTACAAAAAATCATGAGTTTAGGCCGATATCTCTGGTGGGTTCTCTCTATAAAATCCTATCCAAAGTGTTAGCTGCTAGATTGAAATTGGTGGTGGTGGTTATTATTTCCGGGTCTCATGCAACTTTTATCCAGAATATGAGTATTTTTGATGCGGTGGTAGTTGTTAATGAAGTTATTCATTCGACTAAACATTCAGTGCATGGCTGCTTATTGTTAAAAGTGGATTTCGAAAAGGCTTATGACTCAGTCAACTAGGACTTTAATGGGTATATGATGGAGATATTTGGGTTTCTCCGAATTTGGAGAAAATGGATTTCCGCTTGTCTGTCCTCTTCAATGATGTTCGTCCTTATAAATGGCTCGCCGTCTCGGCAATTCTCCATTTCAAAGGGTATCCGTCAAGGTGACCATTTGGCGCCTTGTTTTTTTTTGCTATAGGTGGAAGGTTTTGCTGTGTTGATTCGGAGTGCTAGAGATGTTGGTGTGTTTACTGGGTTTAACTTTGATGCTATAAGGTGGAAGTTACTGATCTTCAATTTGCGTATGACATAATTGTGGTTTTCAAACTGTGTGTTGATAATCTCTGGTGTTTTAAGAGTATTATTCGATGTTTTGAGATTGATTCTAGGCTTAAAGTTAACACCTCGAAAAGTTCATTGTTTACAGTTAAGGTAGATGCAGATTTTGTTGATTCTGTCGCAGATTTTCTTAATTTCCAAGTTGGTTCCATTCCTTTTTTATTTTTGGGTATTCCTGTGGGGCCGAATCCGAGAAGAACATCTACTTGGGCTCTAGTTATTGATGTAGTGACCAAGTGATTGTGAAGAAGATCTTGCTACCTGACATTGGCACAGTTTTGAGGAAGACATCAAAATCACATAAAGAATAAAATGAAGAATAGTTATGAAGACAATGAAGATAAAAGCTTCAAGGATTTAGAATCTAAGTCTATATGTACTTCTATCCTTACACTCTATTATATACAAATAGTAGTAATGCTAAAAAATACTTTAAGAGAAAAATTAAAACTACAAGTATAACTGAAAACTATTTTCAAAATAGTGTATAACAGGTTACTGGATCTAAGTAACAGGTTACTGTGGCTAAGTAACAGGTTACCAGAACTAAGTAATAGGTTACATGAGTGAGTAACGAGTTACCCAACAAAAACTGAATAGGCTAATCAATTACACTCATTTGAGTAATCGATTACACATTGTTGTAATCAGGTATTCAATGAACATAATACTTGAATAATCGATTACATCATATGAGTAACCGATTACACTATATGACAATCAATTATTCACTTGGACATAATGATTAGGTAATCAATTACATCCTTTTGGTAATTGATTACTGAAAGTTGTTGCATCAGTTTTCAAATTCAAACTACACAACTTTCACCCCAAACGAAATGGTTTCATTTCTATCGAATCCTACCTTTTCATAGAGGTGTTATGGTTGATTGGAAAGCCTATTTAAATGCATTCAAACTCATAATTCATAACACGCAACTCATATACACAATCTAAACTTTTCTGAAATACTTGCTCTGCACTTTTTGTAAGTTGTTCTTAACTTTCAGAATATATTTTCTGAAGTTTCCTTAAGTGTTATTTCAAAGTTATTCAAAATTTCTGAGCATTATTGTTAAGTGTATATAATGAGTTATTGGATTGCAAGAGTTCATAGTTTCAAATCTTGTAAAGGCAAACCTGGTCATAGTTAAAGTTTTCTTCATTCAATTTATTGAATTACTTTCTTTCACAAGGGCGCGATAAGAAATGGGATAAAGTCAGTTGGAAATGTTGTTTTCTAGAGAGTGATATAGGTATTAGAGAGTGAGTAAGGTATAAGGAAATCTCGTGGTGAGAATTTGTAATTGCTGCTCTTATTATCTAGTGAAGAAATCTCTTGTGCTGCAAAAGTCTAGATGTAGTCTTCAGTGGACAAGAGGTGAACCAATATAAAATCTCTGAGTACTCTCTTCTACCTTAACTCCTTAAATTTACTTGATATTTTCTACACAACTTTTTCTGCTGCTACTAACTCCGATAATTGCAGAAAAATCTGATAAAGATTTAAGACAACTAATTCACCCCATCTTAGTTGTCATCTTAGTCTTACAGAGACTTGGATCGTGGAATTCCAAGTTTTTTTCTTTTGGTGGTAGGGTTGTTCTTCTCAATGCGGTTCTAGCAAACATCGCCATTTATCTACTGTCCTTGTTTAAAGCTCCTAAGAAAGTGTTGATTTTTCTTGCCAAGCTTCAACGAAAATTATTATGGGGTAGTGCTAAAAGGGGAAAGGGGAGAGTGATAAGTGCTAAACATACCTAAATTTCATACACTTTTATGACGCTTATCTTAAGCATAATTGAGAAAAACCAACTTAAACAATACTTTTTGGATAAAATATCACAATCTTGTATATTTGCGTTTGTATTTCTTTTTATGTGTTTTGTAGGATTTAGAAAGAAGAAGAAAAGAGAAAAAAGACTCATGGTCAAAGAGAAAAACAAGTCAAAATCAAGGGGCTCAAACAGGCAGCTGAGCATGGACCAAGCCACACTAAGCTGACCTGGACACTAGCCTGACCTGGACCAAGCTGCTCAAGCAAGCAGCTGAGCGGACCTGCTTGGCCCCTCAGCCTAGCACCAAACTAAATCTGACACGGTCAGAACTCAAGCTTGGCACGGTCTGACACAAGCCTGACACACGCCCAAGCTGCTCAACAAGCAGCTCAGCGGTGACACACGTGTGCTCAGCGGTGAACCAGACTCCTGCCCAGGTCAGCAAGCACCAAGCCACGTCTCAGTCAGCACGGTCAAAGCTGCTCAACAAGCAGCTTAGCGGTGCCATAGGTGTGCTAAGCGGTGTGCACCCAGACTTGACTTAACCATCAAGCAAACCATAAAGTCACCAATGACATCACTTCAAGTAGCCTACCATAGGCTTTTCAGAGTAGCTCACCATAGTTGGTCCCATAGCTCACAATTAGCTTTGGTGAGTCAAGCTTAAGGAGGTGACAAAGCTGCTTGATCAAGTGACCAAGCCCATGCTGAAGGGTTTGGTCAACTGCTGAGCGGTGCATACAAGCAGCTCAGCGGCCCAGGGAAATTTCTATAAATATGAGGCATTTCATTCGAATCAAATAGACATCATACATCATTCACCATCTTGCCTAGAAATTCTTCTTCCCTGAAGTTCTCTCTTCTTATTCTTAGTTCATAGGAGCTTTATTTAAGTAAGTTTTGTAATTTTAGTTTA
>NW_017723733.1:0-24433 GCF_001865875.1 Lupinus angustifolius
AAGAATTTGTTAATATTTAATTTATTTTTCTTATTAATTGTTTATATGCAATACAACTCAAATCAAAACCAAAATATGTTTTACTCATTATTTGTGCATTGACATGTTCATATGATTCATTCTATTTGGTAATTTCTTGTGGTTCGGCATAACCCTATACTATACTACAATTGAATCTTGAAAGAGGTGTAAATTTTAAAATAGTAAAGTGTTATCAATAAATTTATTTGTTGAAACACCTTTTAATATACAAAAGTGATGAAGCTATCTTACTAACTTTTATTTATTATTATTTACATTCCACCATTTATTTATTCTTTAATACCAATCTTCCTTAAGGAAGAAGTTTTGTTTGTTAATAAAAGGATATCGAAAGGGAGTAAATAAATAAAGGTCATTTAAATTTATTATTCTTTTGTTCTTTATTTATTTATTTATTTCTAACAACTAACTATTCATCACTTTTGTACCTTAGAATACCATTAAGCCGGTGTTGGAATTTATTCCAAAAAACCGAGATGATATTCAAAAGTACTTAATAATTATGTAATAGGGGATTGCTTCGATACCATTGTACCGGCGTTAGAATTTATTCTAACAAAGCCGAGATGGGGCAAAGAAGGAAGAACTTATTCACATGATTATTAGAAGTAAGTTGTAACTGGAATATTCTTGAAACCATTATACCAGTGTTGGAATTTATTTCATCAAAGCCGAGATGGCGAACAAAGAATAAAACCGAGTTCACTTACTTAATCAAATAAAAATGAAACACACCAAAGAAGAGGAATTCCGCTGTCAACAAAATTGGCACTACTGCCAGGACTATTTGTTGAGAGGGGAAAGCCTCATCGAAAATAACTTTTCGACAGATAGCTTGGGTATCTTGGAGAGAAGTGTGTTGTTCTAAAAGAGATGGAGGTCTGGGGGTTAGGGATCTAGGTCAGTTTAATTAGGCTTTATTGGGGAAGTGGAAAGCTACATTCTTAGTTGAAGACAATTCGCTCTGGGTTCGAGTGATTAAAGCGAAGTATGATCATGATTGCCTTTTATCTTCGAATTTGGCGATGGGTAGGGTTTTGAAATGGTCGAGAGATATTGTGGAGGTTGGGAATCATTTGTGTGTGTGTGATGATTTCTTATTGTTGGGGATGCTTGAAATATGTTATTGTGTTAATTTCACATTGTCTAGTATTGAAATAGAGTAGAGTAACCAATGTTATATATTGGACTCAAGTCCCTTGTTATAATTTGCACCAGATATAAGCACCAAATAGAAATACCCCATGGGTAGGTGGGCCTATTGGTGTGCTAGGGTTTGTAATCTTTATTCTCTAATAATATCTTAGTAGTCGCTCAGCGCTCCCAGGGACGTAGGCAGAATTGGCCGAACATGGTTAAGAAATTCTCTTGTTTCTTCTCTTCTATTTATTCTATGCACTTTATTTGATTGCTTGTGGCCCATATTGCATAATGATCGCTTCCGTTGCACCAATAATTGGTATCAGAGCCAATTGGTAGATGGCTCTTAACCCAAACTGCAAATATTGGCTAAAGAGGGTGAAGGCGTGATGGCTAGACAAGGTGCGTTAAAGGTACTGGCAAAGATAGAGTAGATGATTTGATGGAGAAGAACACATAGCAGAACTGTGGAGGGGGGATATAAGTTGATCCATAACCCCAAAAGTTAATGTAATGGGTTAAGATCAAGATGGAAATAGGAACTCATGTGTTGAGTTTGACCTAGAGACAGGTGTTGACAATATCTCTCTAGATGTTGAGAGAATGTTCTCATTTGAGATGAGAAGTGGAATATCCTAATGACATGTCTGAAATGTCATAATGAAAGATATTAATTTTTAGCAGATCGATGTAGGATGTGACATGGACATTGGCTTTGATACAAGTTGTAACACGAGTATTGGTAGAGATGCTGGGGTGTAACATGGGCATTGGCTTGGATGCCAGGATGTGGCACATACACTAGTTAGCATTGACACAGGGTGTACGCTGTGGGTATACTCCTTATGGTGGAGTATGATAGTTCTTTTGAACCAGGATTGTCGGAGTAGACAATGGTGGTAGCGGTTGAGGCTTTCCAATGAAGCTCCAAGGTTCATTTTCACTGAGTATTGAAGAGGATGATTGTTGGTGAACTTTTGTGTAGATGTTCTAATATATCGAAAGACTTCCAAGCAATAGGTGGTTAGTGTGACGTGTTCCATTTGATGGCGATACGGGAAGCTGCACTACAAGTTTGGAGAGCTAGGCCCTTGGTAACATCGTTAAGGATACTCAGAAGGTCTATGTTGTAGGGGATTAGTTAAAGAGAATTAGACATTGAACAAGGTGAAGTCATATATTTGCTAATGTGGATATTCTTGTGTAGATTTCCTAAGGAGCAGGATATTCGTCTATTTCAATCAAGGTGGAGATTGTTGGGGATGTTTGATATATGTTATTCTGTTAGTCCCACATTGTCTAGTATTGGAATAGAGTAGAGTAACCAATTTTATATATTGGACTCAAGTCCCTTGTTATAATGTGCACTGGATATAAGCACCAAATACAAACACCCTATGGGTAGGTGGGTCCATTGGTGTGCTAGGGTTTGTAATCCTTATTCTCTAATAATATATTGGTAGTTGCTCAGCGCTTCCAGGGACGTAGACACAATTGGCCAAACCCCGTTAACAAATTCTCTTGTTTCTTCTCTTCTATTGATTCTACGCACTTATTTGATTGCTTGTGGACAACACTGTGCAACGATCGCTTCCGCCGCACCAACAATTATGTTGTGATGATTTCTTTTGAAATATTGGCATGCATTTATTTCCTAGCTTGAAGACGTTGAATTTGTTGTATGTGTTTGGTATATATGAAGATTTTGAATTTGTGTTATTCTTGCCTTAAGCTTTTTTCCACTGTGAATTCTTTGGTTGGATCTCCATTAACCAACATAGAGACAATATTAGAATGCATGCAATTTTAAATTCAAATCTTCCATTTGTTACAAAACCCCATCTTGTACATCATGTAAAGAAGGAATTCCCAATTCATTGAATTATACGCCTTTCCAAAATCCACTTTAAAAATGAAGCAACTACATTTCTTTTTCTTCTTAGCTTGATCAATTAACTCATTAACAATAACAACTCCGTCCAAAATGAATCTTCCACTGATAAATGTCGATTGAAATTAAAAAATAACCAACTGTATAACCTTCTTAAGTCTTGTGGCTAATAGATTTGAAATAATCTTATAGATGCACCTAATAAGAGAAATATATCTATAGTCTCCTAGTTCCACGAGGACAAGTATTCTTATGAATAAAGATTATAGTAAGAGTAACATTAATAATAGTTATTATATCAATATATAAAATAACAATAGTAAATAATTAAATAAATAACACCATATTGATAAATCATTTTTCTATCCAATAATAGTTAAATATTAAATAAAATTTTCAATATATAGTTTTAAAGACTTTAAGAGTTAGCTTCACGACTCGAGTCATATATTTTCTCCTGTTATAGTTTAGAAGTAGTCATGGTTGTTAGTACTACCTTTATAATCTTCTAGAAGATGTTGTCTCTTTTCTCTTAAACTATTTCTTAAACCATGTTTTTATTATCTTATTAATCTAAAACCATCTTATTAATTATTTTGAAATTATCTTTTAATGAAAGTTACCGTTAGTTAATTCCTTCAAATTAATTTGGGATTAAAAAGAAGAGTCACAACTTGCATCATATCTTTCTTTCTACTCTAGCTTGAAAAATGATTGTAGTCATTGATATTGTGTCTCCATCTCTCAAAATGAAAGGGCAGTTCACGACTAATGTTTTATCCTTTCTATGTCTTCCCTTTCAATTAATTAAGATAGACCCTTGTGAATATTTTCAATAAAAATAAAATATTACTAAATACTTTTTGTTAAGTTAAATTGAGAAACAGTCATCCTCATTAGTATTGTTTCTATAATCTTCCAAACTTGAGAGAGTGATCTACAACGTGATACTTTTCTTCCAATCTCAATTAATTAATACCAAACCAATCCACTAAGTAGTTTTAATTGCCTCTTATTGCCCCGTTGTGATGTTAACCGAGATTGTTGTTTCTTTTGTTTGTTGAACATATGAATAGCAAACTAGCAGAGTGTTATTTTTGGTTCATTCATTAATTTTATGAAAGCACGTTGTTGGTTAAAATAGTATGATATCTTTGATTTTAGAGGAGAAAAAATGCTTATGAATGTGTGGTTATGAAAGCACATTGTTGGTTAAAATATTATGGTGTCTTTTGTTTTAGCATGTTTGGGATTATTAAGTGTAAATGTTGTTTATGATATGAGTATCTATGTTATAAATAGCAAAACATGCTTATGGATGTAATTTTATTAAATCTTTTTCAACAATTGGAATGATATTGTATGAGAATTCTGAAGATGCAGTAACAAGTACTAAGTTGGATTTGCAGATACTATTATTGTTTGCCTTACACTTGCCCGTCTCCTACGCACCAATGTTGTGCAACCGGCTGAGAGCTAAAGAATCCCCTGGTCCCTTTTTGGATGTATATTTTTTGTTTTTCTATATGTATCAGTATTGATCGTACTCTACTTTTTCACTCAGTTGGGATATGCTTTAACTTACTGTTATTCGTACTTCATATCCCTTGTTTTATTGTCTTAGTTCTCCCTCTTTGAGTTGCTTTTTACTTGTATGAAGTGTTCTTTTTCTCTCTATCTTCTTCTATGTATGCACATGGTGCCTTTTATAGAAAAAGAGGAAAACCTTCCCTTTAAGGCATTGGAGGAAGTTAAGGGGGAATACTTGATTTTTTTGATTCAGATGCACAATCTGATTTTAACGCCCCTGATATGTGGCGCAACAAGAAAAATGTCCTAGATTGCAGCACTATTCATTTGATATAAAATGTCATTAATTCAAATAAGGATGCTATAGGTTTGAAATTTGCCTTTCTAATATACTCAAAAAAAATACACGTGCCTTATATGAAAGAAATCTCTTCATTGGGCCACTAGAGAAAATTAAGGGATGAAAGTTAATACAAAAAATTTCATATTCAAAATTTGATTTACCAATCCTTTAATGTTAATTGTTATGCTCTATTAATCCAATTTCAATACTCTTTGTCACTAGCCAATTTCAATCTTGTAATTTTTGGAAGTCAAGTTGTTAAGCCTCTAATAATTAAAATAAATATGGTCTTGCAAATTAAGACAATCTTTAGTAATTAACACGTGACTTTATCATTCCTTTAATATCATGTTCCTAATGCTTAGCCCATTGCTATTTAGCCCACTTTTTCACATGTGTAATTTGGAAGAAATGGCGGTGAGCTCCTAATAAATACCCATTGGTACAAGATTTGCAAATTAAAACCATGTTTGGTAATAACATAATTAATCCCTTTTGAATAGTAATCAATAATGGGAATTTACACATATTTGCTTTGAGTCACTTATAGAAGTGTTACTTTTTTAATAGAAAATAATCATTTCATTATGGGTTAAGAAATTTCTTCAAACCCATTTGAAAATTCAAATTGGGATTACTCCTATCTACATTGGGCTGTGAAACCTTTTATGTAAAAAAATCTACACGGTTATTACATTTATTGGAAAATGTATTTTGGGCTGGACAAAAATTGATATTCACAATTGCCCCTCTTTAGTTGTTGCTTATTAGATAGCACACAAACCGAGGTTTGAGTGTTATCACGATAAGTAACTAATAAAGAAATGAATGCTGATTTTGTTGAGGCGTAAAAGACCTTTCTGTAGGTGGGATAAGGGATGAGGTACAACAAAATCATTATTTGAGGTCGTCAAGCACTGAGCCCTCAAATTTTAGTTTTTGTTTTTTTTTTATTTTTTTTAAAATGCCAAGCACGGAGCCTGGAAATATTAATTTCGAGGTTGTCAAGGACAGGCCCCTCGAAACCACAATTTGAGGTCGCCAAGCCCGGGGCCTTCAAATTTTAAAACGGCAGACATAGAGCTTGGAAAGAATGACTTAGAGGTTGTCAAGCATGAGGCCCTCAAATTTTAAACGGCAGGCACGAAGCCTATAAAGGTTGACTTCCAGGTCGTCAAGCACGGGGTCCTCGAAGGCACAATTTCAGGTCGTCAAGCACGGGCCCCTCAAATTTTAAAATGGCTTCGAGGTCATCAAGCACGAGGTCCTTGAATGCACAATTTGAATCATTTTGGATGAATGGTATAATGATATGATTGTTTAGGATATGCAATGCATGAAATGCATGTTGATGTTCACGGTGTAATGATTAACATATGATTTTGATTATGTATTTGACCGACATGGGTAAGCATAATGATGCTTACGATGTATGCATGCTATGAATGTTTCTGAACTTGTCTTTCAAGATAGCTTGTTGACCTTTTCTCGTCATTGCTTTTGTCACATCCACACCACTTAAAAAGCCAAGACGACTTGGTCTCATTGGAGATTGTCATTGGCGGTAGTGATTGTTTTGATGTCATCCTTTTTCTTTACAGGATGGTCACACACTTTTATTTAGGGCATTTATTAAATAGATTTGGTTAACTTGTTTAAATTTTGCCACATAGTGCAAGGAACAAATTATGCAAAAAAAAATCATTTCATATATCAATCAAGACAAGTACAAAGCTTGTATATGTATTTTGGCATAAAGCGGTGCACAATGGTTTTGAATGACACCCATGTAAATTTGCCTTCATACAATCCATGACTACCCCAAAATTTGGCCCCAGTACATCATGGTAAACTACGCTAAAAAATTGTCCTTGTTTCCAACAATTGCCACAGTTTACAGACCCTGGAGAATGAATTGGCCCTCTAGTCCTCCAATATATCCTTCTTTTCCATCTCGGGTGTCATCCACAACCTTGCCGCCAGTGTTCGCTTTATGCTAGGTGAGACATTTTCCACTTGTGTCCCTAAATTTTGCTGAGGCCGCCCTTTTGGGTTTTCGACCTAACGGGTTTCATCATTTTCTATTTTTATTTATTCATTTTTAGAGTATTTTTTATTGATCACGATATGAAAATAATAATTTTGAGTTTTCTTTGGAGTCAATTTTCTTTATCCTGATATAAATCTTTAGACAGATCAATCTTCTACAATGACTTTTTAAGCTTGTACTAGGGTCTGGCTAACTTTGGTTTTGAAAGACAAATGTATAAGGTTCAAAAATGTGTTTCCCACCATCCATCTCCTCTTTCTCCTGTTTCCTATTTGCAACTTTTCACTGTTGTCGCTTTTAGTTATGGCAAGAGAATTACTTGTTTATTTATTTGGTATCTACTTTTCTTTGCCCTAACTTTTGCCTAAGACTTTTATTTCTTAGCGGATCTTTTATGCTTCTCAATTGCCTCACTTTTAATATGATAAGTTGGAAAACTACCCTTCCCTCGAGTTATATAATTCTTTGTGGTTTTTCGAAACAAACTCCTTTCCTGACTTACGGGTTTAAAGGGGTGACTAGGGGTATCTTCAATAGTGGTTGGGTAATACCAAGGAAGCCTTGTGTCCTTAGAAAGATATGTCTAAGAATTTATACCATATGGAATTATTTATTAAATCATTCTCCTAATAATGCAAAGGTATTCAAGGATGTGTGTGATCAATACATTAATACTCTTCCTTTTTTGCTCTTTCCATTTTTTTTGGAAAGGTCTATTATGCATAATACTTCTTCACAACATCAGAATTTATGGACAGGGTTGGTCATTTCCATCCATAGTAGCTAGTATTAGTGCTCCTCATGAGAATGCCTTCTTTACCATGAATGGAGCTTCGTAGTTTGAGGTCCACTTCCCTCTATGGTACTTCTAGATTGGGAGTATCTTTTGAAGCACCAGGTCTCCTTCTTGAAAGTATCATGAACGAACCTTTTTTGCAAATGCTCACATAAGTCGTCTTTGGTATAACTGACCATGGCATATGGCGGCCAACCTCTTACCATACATCATACTCAACTGATCATATCGGGCTTGGACCCACTCTAATTCTTCTAATCCTGACTCTGCCATAATTCTGAGGGAAGGAATCTTTAATTCAACAGGGAGGATAGCCTCCATCCCATACACCAATGAATATGGTGTTGCCCAGTCGAGGTACGAACTGAAGTGCGATACCCGTTAGAGCAAAATGTAACATTTCATGCCAATCCTTATAGGTTACTACCATTTTCTGAATAATCTTCTTGATGTTCTTATTCGCCACCTCTACTGCCTCATTCATCTTAGGGCGATAGGGTGAGGAAGTGTGATGCTTGATTTTGAACTCATTACAAATCTACGTCATCATCTTATTATTCAGATTAGTGGCATTGTCTGTAATGATTTTACTAGGAAGCCCGTATTAGCATACCAACTCCTTCTTGACAAATCTGAGCACAACTTTTCTGGTCACACTGGCATATGAGCATGCTTCAACCCATTTAGTGAAGTAGTCGATTGCCATGAGAATGAAGTGATGTCCATTAGAGGCTTTTGGTTCAATTGGCCTGATTACTTTCTACAGGCCCTTCCAAAACTTCAAAGTCAAACGTGGATCTCTATTCGAGATGATATTTGTAGGAATACCATGCAATCAGGCAATTTCTTTTTTATACAAATCATTTAGTCTCTCCAAAGAGTACTTTATGTTGATCGGTAGGAAATGAGTTGTCTTCGTCAAATGGTCCACTATAATTTAAACAACGTCGTACCTTTTCTGAGTCCATGGAAAACCACTCATGAAATCCATTGAAATGCTATCCCATTTCCAAACAGGAATATCCAAGGATTGAAGTTCTCCATCGAGTCGCTTGCGTTCAATCTTCCCTTTATGGCACACTAAGCAGCGTGAGACATACTCTGCCACTTCTCTCTTCATACCCTACCACCAAAACATTTTCTTCAAGTCTTCGTACATCTTGGAAGCTCGAGGATGAATACTCAGTTTACTCTTGTGCGCCTCGTTCATAATTGTCATTCTCAAATTTGGGTCACTTGGCACACAAATTCGATTCTTGCATCTTAGTACTCCATCAGTTCTTCTTGAAATTCCAGGGCTCTTCCTTCAACCAACAAGGTTCTCTTATCTTGCAGTTCAGGATCAGAACTTTGCAAACCTTTAAGTTATTCCAGAAATTCATTGGTTACTGTAAGCATACCTAAAGTCTAGCTCTTAGGTCATACTTGAACAACGAGACTCAAATTCCTGAAATCCTATATCTATTCCATTTCTCTGACCATCATGATTGACATGTACAGAGACTTCCTACTCAAGGCATCAACCACCATATTAGCTTTCCCAGGGTGGTACTGAAGGTCAAAGTCGTAGTCCTTGAGGAATTCCATCCATCGTCGTTGCCTCATGTTCAGTTCCTTCTGGTCGAACAGATACTTCAAGCTTTTATTATCGCTGAAGAGTTCAAATCTCACCCCATAGAGATGATGCCTCCATATCTTGAGAGCAAAAACAATCGCAGCCAACTCCAAGTCGTGCATAAGATAATTCTGCTCATGTGGCTTTAATTAACTTGAAGCATAAGGCACCACCTTTTTATGTTGCATCAACATACAACCCACGCCTTGTTTTGATGCATCACAATACACGGTGTAGTTCTCATTCGTGTTTGGAAAAATTGATACAGACGTTGTAGTCAATCTTTTCTTCACAATACACGAAGTTCTCAATGAAGGCTTTGTCTTTTCTTGTTAGCATAGTCAGTGGCAAAGCCAACATCGAAAATCCTTCAATGAACTTCTAATAATATCCTGCTAAATCGAGGAAGCTTCTAATCTCCGTTACTGATCTCAGAGAATTCCATTCCATCACTTTTTCCACTTTAGCAGGGTCCATAGCAATTCCTTTGCTTGATATCACATGCCCGAGAAAATCCACCGATTTCATCCAAATTTTGCACTTCAAAAGTTTGGCACAGAGTTGGTTGTCCTTCAAAATCTGCAACACTATTCTCAGATGTTTCGTATGTTCATCTTGATTCTTTGAGTAAATCAGGATATCATCACGAGGTATGGGTGGAAAATCATATTCATGTAATCAGTAAATACTGCAGGAGCATTGATTACACAAAATGACATCACGAGGTATTCGTAATGGCCATAACGCATCCGAAAATTTGTTTTCAGAATATCTTCTGACTTCACGCGTATTTGGTGGTACCATGATCGAAGATCTATTTTTAAAAACACAGTAGCCCCTCTCAGTTGATCCATCAAGTCATCAATTCTTGGAAATGGGTACTTGTTCTTGATGGTGACTTTGTTCAACTATCGGTAGTCGGTACACAACCGCATGCTGCCATCTTTCTTCTTCACAATAGCACTTGAGCACCCCATGGAGAAACATTAGGTCTGACGAACTGTAATTGTAGTAAGTCTTCCAATTGCCTCTTCAACTCTGTTAACTCCAATGGTGCCATCCTATAGGGAGCTCTAGAGATTGGTCCAGTTCCAGGACCCAGATCGATAGCAAACTTTGTCTCCCGTACTGGGGGAAAACCAGGAATATCATTCAAAAAGACTTCAGAGAAATCCCTAACTATGGGTAGGCTCTGAATATTTTCTCCAACTTTCTTCTCCAATGATGCTAGCAGCACAAATACTTGAGCTCCATCTTTGACGAGTTTCTTCATTTGATTGGCAATAGTGCTTTTGGTTTCGTAATAGGACTCAGTGGGGTGTTTAGGATCGCTAAAGATTACTGTTTTGTTAAAGCAGTTCAAGAGAACATGGTTATTGGATAAAGATTACTGTTTTGTTATATCAGGTCTACTACAAAGGTTCGGTTATCTTGTATTATGGGACATTGGGAACACATAGTTGACACTATGACGGGTTCGTTGGTGGGTGTTGATACAATCAGATCATAGGGTAAGGACACTATGGACAATTCTAATTGGTTTACAACATCATTAGATATGAAAGAATGGGTCACTCCCGAATTAAACAACACAAATAAGGAAATATCATTAATACAACATGTACATCAAATTCCTGAAATCCTATATCTATTCCATTTCTCTGACCATCATGATTGACATGTACAGAGACTTCCTACTCAAGGCATCAACCACCATATTAGCTTTCCCAGGGTGGTACTGAAGGTCAAAGTCGTAGTCCTTGAGGAATTCCATCCATCGTCGTTGCCTCATGTTCAGTTCCTTCTGGTCGAACAGATACTTCAAGCTTTTATTATCGCTGAAGAGTTCAAATCTCACCCCATAGAGATGATGCCTCCATATCTTGAGAGCAAAAACAATCGCAGCCAACTCCAAGTCGTGCATAAGATAATTCTGCTCATGTGGCTTTAATTAACTTGAAGCATAAGGCACCACCTTTTTATGTTGCATCAACATACAACCCACGCCTTGTTTTGATGCATCACAATACACGGTGTAGTTCTCATTCGTGTTTGGAAAAATTGATACAGACGTTGTAGTCAATCTTTTCTTCACAATACACGAAGTTCTCAATGAAGGCTTTGTCTTTTCTTGTTAGCATAGTCAGTGGCAAAGCCAACATCGAAAATCCTTCAATGAACTTCTAATAATATCCTGCTAAATCGAGGAAGCTTCTAATCTCCGTTACTGATCTCAGAGAATTCCATTCCATCACTTTTTCCACTTTAGCAGGGTCCATAGCAATTCCTTTGCTTGATATCACATGCCCGAGAAAATCCACCGATTTCATCCAAATTTTGCACTTCAAAAGTTTGGCACAGAGTTGGTTGTCCTTCAAAATCTGCAACACTATTCTCAGATGTTTCGTATGTTCATCTTGATTCTTTGAGTAAATCAGGATATCATCACGAGGTATGGGTGGAAAATCATATTCATGTAATCAGTAAATACTGCAGGAGCATTGATTACACAAAATGACATCACGAGGTATTCGTAATGGCCATAACGCATCCGAAAATTTGTTTTCAGAATATCTTCTGACTTCACGCGTATTTGGTGGTACCATGATCGAAGATCTATTTTTAAAAACACAGTAGCCCCTCTCAGTTGATCCATCAAGTCATCAATTCTTGGAAATGGGTACTTGTTCTTGATGGTGACTTTGTTCAACTATCGGTAGTCGGTACACAACCGCATGCTGCCATCTTTCTTCTTCACAATAGCACTTGAGCACCCCATGGAGAAACATTAGGTCTGACGAACTGTAATTGTAGTAAGTCTTCCAATTGCCTCTTCAACTCTGTTAACTCCAATGGTGCCATCCTATAGGGAGCTCTAGAGATTGGTCCAGTTCCAGGACCCAGATCGATAGCAAACTTTGTCTCCCGTACTGGGGGAAAACCAGGAATATCATTCAAAAAGACTTCAGAGAAATCCCTAACTATGGGTAGGCTCTGAATATTTTCTCCAACTTTCTTCTCCAATGATGCTAGCAGCACAAATACTTGAGCTCCATCTTTGACGAGTTTCTTCATTTGATTGGCAATAGTGCTTTTGGTTTCGTAATAGGACTCAGTGGGGTGTTTAGGATCGCTAAAGATTACTGTTTTGTTAAAGCAGTTCAAGAGAACATGGTTATTGGATAAAGATTACTGTTTTGTTATATCAGGTCTACTACAAAGGTTCGGTTATCTTGTATTATGGGACATTGGGAACACATAGTTGACACTATGACGGGTTCGTTGGTGGGTGTTGATACAATCAGATCATAGGGTAAGGACACTATGGACAATTCTAATTGGTTTACAACATCATTAGATATGAAAGAATGGGTCACTCCCGAATTAAACAACACAAATAAGGAAATATCATTAATACAACATGTACAAGTGTTGTTAAAACCGTACCGGTTATCAAACCGGTCAGGGTACTGGTATAGTGGTACAGTGGTTCAACCGGTGGTTCAGTAATTAAACCGCATGCCGGTTAAACCAGATATACCTACTTATATTTATATATATAAAAACCTATAACAAAAAAATTCCAAATAGGTAGATACTCAAATTTGTAATTCATATTTATAATCTACTCAAAATTCACATAAACAAACAACTTTAAGTCTTTAACAAATTCAAAGTCTAAATTACAAAACATATATTAATCCAAAAGTATCACTTAACAACCGTAAAATATGAATAAATGACACAAGTTCACAACTCACTCTAAAAAACAAATAAATTTGGAGTTTTAATATTTAACACCAAGGAGTCAAAGTTGTCTAATATCGATTTATATTTTTCCACCAAATCCTATTTTAAAACACTACTCCAAGATTACACAAATGTCACTGAGATTACACACGAACGTTAGGAATCAAAAAGTGTAATCTATATATGCCTTAGAAATATGTGCATTGAAGTGTTGAAGAAGGGTTGGAAAGATGGGTCACCTTGTAATGGGTTTTTAAGTTTTGTTTAAAAAAAAAATATGTGTATAAACTGGCCGTTTTAGTAAAATATCGGTTGGTTCACCGGTTTTGATACTTGACCGGTTTAACACTTGTACCGTACCGGTTAGGGGTCCGGTTCACCGGTTTTCCGGTTGAACCAGCCAGTACGAAATGGTTTTTACAACATTGACATGTACCTTGTGTGACATCCTCGTTGTCCTTCATCTCAGCTCCGCTCATGGCGAACACCCTTCATTTGGCCTTAGGTCTTGCCGCTTGAACAATATTCAGGTCTTCTCTTTTCATCTTAGGGCACATATGCTTGATGTGTCCAGACTGATTACAATGGTAGCACATGGGACAGTTGACGCTGAAATGCTTCCCCTTGCACTTCGAGCATCAGGTGATGTATTGTTATTAGAGTTCCCAACTGGTGAACTCATTTTGTTGTTGTTGTTATTGTCATTGTTGTTGTTGTTGTTGTTGTTTCCTGGTCGGAAGCCTCTACTGTTGTAAGTCTTGAAGTTTCTCTATTGGTTCCCAGATGGCGATGCATAGGGCTTCTGGTTGCGGTTGAAGGGCTTTCCCCTTCCATGCCCTGGACCAAAATTCCTTTGGGGTCCATAGGAATTTTCGGGTGGAATGACACTCTTCAGTGTTGCACTTCTTGCCTTTACACTCTTTTCATAGAGTCGGCAATTGTTGACCAGAGTTGCGAAATCTGGTATCTATTGATTAACGAACATCACTTTCAAGTCTTGTCTGAGTCCGCCCTCAAACTTGACACACTTGGACCTTTCGTTCCACTTGATTGTAGTGTGGGGCATATCTCGCCAAATCTTCAAATTTGGCAGCATATTCCCCAACAGTCACAATCCCCTGCTGTAGATGCATGAACTCCATCTCTTTCTTGGTCCTCATGTCGGTAGGAAAGTATTTCTATAGAAATCTTTCTTTGAAATTTGTCCAGTTGACAACTTGTTGTTCATGCATCATCTGGCGTCTAGTAAATTCCCACCAGTTTTCAACCTCCTTCCTCAGCATATAGGTCGCATAGGTGACCTTTTGTTCCTCAGTGCACATCAGTGCCCGAAAAATTATATCCAACTCCTGGATCCAGTCATTTGCAGCATCAGGTGCAAAACCTCCTTCAAACTTTGGCGATTGGTGATGACATAACTCATCCAAACATCTATATTGAGCTGGTCCTTTAGTTGGTTGTTGTTGTTGTTGATTCAGTTGATGCAAGTTTGCATTCACATTTTGAATTACTGCTGTCATTACAGTCATGAAGTCTAGGTTAACAGCTCCACGTCCAGACATCGTAAATCTACGAACATCAGACGGGTATGAGATACTTCATCTACCAAAATCACCCATAGTTTGTATTTTCACTCGAATGCTACTACCAAACACTTAAACACACAAAGTCATACAAGAAATCATGTAAGGCCATGCCCAAGGCCAGATAGGAAAGAATAGCTATGATACCACTTAATGTAACGCCCTGAAAAACACTTCATAAATAATGTAATTAATTTGTTGGAAAAATTGGTAAATTTTTTTTCCTTTATGTAACATATAAACCACGAATCATCTTCCTTAAATTCATTCCTTTTTCATGATGTCACATTTTTATAAACTGCAGAAAGTCAATAACTAATACCTAATGGTAATTGAAAATGGCGCAACACTTTTCTGAATTCCTCTTTGTTAATAATTAGACTTGATCCTACAACATATTTAACGAGGTGTTTCTTGGTCAAGTAAAATGCTAGTACAAAATACAAGGCGAAATCTAATCATCGCCTACACTAAAACTATACAAAATAGGTTGAGTTATTCAGCACTAGAAAATTACCCTACAAGGATACCCTAACCCCACAAGCAAAACGGAAAAGGAAATGGCTCCTAACGGATAGCTCCAGTATCAACAGGGGCACTAGAATCCTCGCTTGGATCCTCCTCCATCTCGGAGCCAGAGGAGAGATCCATCACTTTAATGGAGTTCTCGATGCAGATCAACTCCATGCAATCCTCCTCCTCAACTTCCATCTCCTCCACCATGTCATAGGCCGAATTATGCGACCTAATCCATGTTCCGCATCTGCCTGCGGTTCTGGCATGGTCCGTCGAGCGGCTCTCCTGGACGGTGGGGAATGGATCACATCGCTCCAACTCCTTCACCTTGTAGATGTCCCGGAAACAGCTGGTCTGCAAGGAGTCACATACTAGGTAGATGATACGGTAGGAAGCCTCTAAGTTCGCGTGATGGGATGGGATGTGCATCGTGGTGCCATCACACACCATCTCCAACTCCAAGGCGCAAGGGTCTGTGTAGGTGTAGCGATTTTCCTCAATCCTCCATGCCCCTCCTAGCATATCGAGAATCAGTAGCTCTGAATCCTCACTGAATGGTCAATCTGAACAAGAACGCGTACCGATGACAAACAGAAAGAAAGGGAGTAACACATCTAATGAATATTTTTCATCGACGACGTAGAATTATACAAAATATCACATTTAGACATAACACACATAATATACATACTATATTATCACATACATAAATGCAAATGATGAATGATGTTGTACCTCGGACTATGAGGATCCAAATCCACAAGTTTAACGTATGAATGCTATGTTTATTTCATCTATTTTACACCAATATCCTCCCAATAAACTATTCGGAAATAACCGAGAGTACATGTTCCATAACAAGCCAATTTGAACGCACCAACTTATTCCTCGCAATGATATATGATCGATCTGTTCCAAAGGAACTGTCCATTTCGGAACGGTGTAATATCAAAAACTTTCTAGGCATCCCTCTCATCGATCCTGATTGCAAATAGGGGTTCTCAGAGATCATCTAGTTTGCATTGTGAGAGCTGTCTAATTCAATAGAATAACTCAACCAGGAATACAGGGGACTCGTCTCACCTAGACTCTCTCTCAAGGCTTTGCTGACGCATCACCGTCATCGCTGACCCTCTCAATATCTCGGGGCTCGTCTGTCTATGGTAATCTTCCTCTCCACTAATTCATTATTTACAATGTGTATGCATGTTAACCGAGGTTAGTATATTAAATCTTTTAATCATTCTTTTATTACGTTCGGCCCATCCTAAGACATATGTAGTAGGGAATGCTTCTAGTGGGACCCGATCTTAACATGAACAGAGGAAAACTTCATCTCCACTATGAACCATCGCTGAATCACCCTAGACGGCCCCAAGCCTCTTATGGTCAGACGATCTTGCTGCATGGAAAAATATAACCTTTCAGGCCTCGCCTTTAACAATGTAATTATTAGCACTTATTACTTTGGTTATGATGAACTTCTTGTATAAACTCCAAAGAGTCTAATGTGATTGTTCTTCCTTATGAAGTTTACATATTTGGTGGCTTCCCAATCCGCTTTGAGATCTCTCGCCCAAGCGAGGTCTGATACTCAAGCGATAGCTCTGATAATTGATTATGTCGAATGTTGATCGATTATCTCTAGTTATAATAGCTACAAGATTCTAATTTTTGATATCGATAATCAATTATGTAAAAGAGTTAATCGATTATTCCTAGATATAGTAGCTACAAGATTTTAGTTTTTGATATCGATAATCGATTATCAACCATGGTAATTGATTATGACCATCAGACAAGGAGTTTTAGAATACGGAAAATCGAATTTCTCAAGGGATAGTTGATCTTTCCTAGTTACAGTTATTCGAGTAATGTTCATCCATGGATAACCACAATATGGCGCTACATCTATACATATCCTAAATGATATAACTTAAGAAATCATTTGTATTTAATCCTAATCGGCAAACAATCGATTTAGTACGGAGTTTCTTAGTACACAAGACGAGTCCATATTTTGGCACGACTATGTCACGATGTATTCTCCCTCCCTTAGGTTGTCGAGTGAATGATTCCCTTTTATTGTGAACAAGTAGGTTGTCCAACTTCGGAAACTTCAGAAATAAACACAAAAACAAATTAGTGGTTTGTGAATTGACTTTTTGCATAATAACTCTAAGGTAAAGACATCTTTTAACTCTTATGAAGTCAATCACTTTCATCCATCCGGTTCAAGATTACGTATTCTTGAACCATCCTTTATCGTCGAAAGTCTTGTTTAAGAAAACAATCCTTTTTAAACCAAGACTTTAACAAAGCTTGTACTTTTAACTTTAACACCGTTTATTGTTTTCATGAAGACTTCATAATACTTTAAGTTTGTAAAGTCAAGACTTTTATAAGTCATCTTTTATCCCAAATCATTACTTGATCTTGGAAGTCAAGGATATCATTCACTAGTCAAACTCTTAACACATTACCACAACACGTTTTCAACAAAACTCATATTTTTCCTTAATATGGTTCTTCAGTGTTGATAACACATCCATTACGCATACTAACAACACTACTTTACACATTCAAAACACTCAAGTCATAAACCTTTTGGGTTTCAAAGATAGAAACTAAACTTTTCTTAAACACATATAGGTCATGATTTTTAGACCTAATGTCAAGGAAAGTTTTGGTTTTTCAACTTACCATTAAACATATTAAAGGTTCATTTGATGTACAAATCATCACATTCACCAACATTACATTTTCTAGCATTAAATAGAAAATAAAACATTCCACACTTGTTCAAGGCTTACATGGTTCAAAAACTCCTTAAAGGTTCCTTTGATATGCAAATCATCACCTTTAAACACATTCACACATCAACATTATATTTCTGGCATTAAATCCAAAAAACAACTATTCTACACTTGTTCAAGACTATGGTTTTTCAAGCCAAAAACAAGTGGAAAAATCCATGCTTTACATGGTTTAACAATAACAAAATACTTGATTCCAAATATTAAAATAAAATAATATTTCGAAGCCAATGACGTAATCGGAATTTGATTCTGAGTTAAGGAACTCAAAAATCACCTTTTGGGACGTATTTAAGGTGAATTTGCGCCCGGAAGAGGCCCAAAAACTTTCCATCTCAGAAAATTATGAACAATTACTATAAATTAGGAAATCACAATACAAGACTAAAACTCAATTGAGGTTTAGCCTAAATAAATACCGATTAATTTATAAAATTAATCGCTTATCAATTAAATAATTACTAAAATGCGTACAGAAAATCACGGTGTTACAAGAAGGATAAAAATATTCATGAAGATAGTTTAAGCAAGGAAGCATGCATTCATAACATATATCACTTATAAGCATATATTCAATATCAAGAAAAGGCACATAATTTCCCTAAAGCAAGTTATTTAGATATTTTTTATTAAGTATGCCAAGTTCTCTACGCAACACAAAGAATGTATCTCGTGGAAGGGGCTTGGTGAGAATATATGTCAATTGCTTCGAGGTTTCAACAAATTCAAGTATGCAGTCACCTTTTTGCACATGATCTCTTAAAAAGTGATGTGTAATCTCTATATGCTAAGTTCTAGAATGCAGAAAGGGGTTCTTTGATAGATTTATGGCACTAGTATTATCGCATTTTATTGGAATTTTTACAAGTTTTAAGCCAAAGTCTAATAGTTGTTGCTTCATCCATAATATTAGAGCGCAACACACGCCAGCGACAATATATTCTGCTTCGGCGATAGACAAAGCAACATATGCTTGCTTTTTACTGTCATGATACTAAGAAGCTGCCCAATAGATGGTAAGTTCCGCTAGTACTTTTCTTGTCCAACTTGCATCCCACAAAGTCAGAATCGGAATATCCTATTAGGGACAACGAAACATTCTTAGGATACCATAAACCCATAGACAATGTTCCTTTAAGATACTTCATAACACGTTTTACAACACTAAAGTGGGATTCCTTAGGTGAGGCTTGGTATCTTGCACACATACATACACTAAACATTATATCGGGCTGACTAGAAATTAGATACAATAATGAACTAATTGGCCCACGATATTTTGTTACCTCTATTGCTTTACCTTTTTCATCCTTGTCGAGATAGCAGGATGATGCCATGGGTGTTGTAGTTTCTTTACAATTATCAATCTCGAACTTTTGCAATAGTTCCTTGCAATATTTTGTCTAGTGAATGAATATCTCGTTGCTCATCTGCTTTATTTGCAATCCTAGAAAGAATGTCATCTCTCCTATCATCGACATTTCAAACTCGCATTTTATTAGATCAGAAAACTCTTTACAAAGTAAGTCATTAGTAGCACCAAATATTATATCATCTACGTAAATCTATACTAACAAGACATTATTTTTTTATTTTAATATAAAAAGAGTTGTATCAACTTTTCCCCTTTCAAATCCCTTTTCTAATAGAAAACTACTCAATCTATCATATCAAGCTCGAGGAGCTTGTTTTAGACCATATAGCGCATTTTTGAGTTTGTATACATGATTAGGGAATTTATGGTTTTCAAAACCGGGCGGTTGATTTACAATACTTCTTCCTGAATATAGCCAATCAAGAAAGCACTCTTCACATCCATTTGAAAGAGTTTTAAGTTCATTATCGATGCAAAGGTTAATAACATTCGGATAGCCTCCAACCTCGCAAAAGGGGCGTAGGTTTCACCATAGTTGATGCCTTCTTCTTGATTATACCCTTTGGCTACTAGACGTGCCTTATTTCGTATAATCAAACTAGATTCATCCAATTTATTTTTAAAGACCCATTTGGTGCCAATTATGGGATGATATTTAGGTTTAGGGACCAAGTCCCACATGTTATTACGCTCAAACTAGTTTAGCTCTTCTTGCATAATTATTCCCCAGTGTTCATCCTCTATGGCCTTATTTATGGTCTTAGGCTCAACTTGAGACACGAAAGCTACAAAATTACAGAAGTTTTGCAGAGAGTTACGGGTTATCACTCTCATTGAGATATCACTTATGACCTTGTCGAGAGGATGCAAGTGTGAAATATTAGGTTTTCGACCTTTTAGTAATTCATATGTCATTTTTAAGAGTGTAGGCCTAAGAAACACTCGATTTATTACATAGCAAGCAGTATGCATTGTATCAGCCCAAAAATACTTAGGGACCTTACTTTCATTTCGCATTGTCCTAGCTAGATCTTCTAATACTCAAATTTTGCTCTCAACGACTCTATTTTGCTGAGGGGTTCGAGGAGTCGAATACTGATGCAGGATGCCATGCTTCTCGCAAAATTTGTCAAATAAGTGTTTTTCAAATTCCCCATCATGATCGATGCGAATATAAACTATCTTGTGATCAAATTGGTTTTGTAGCTGTTTGGCCAGATTTTTAAAAGACTTAAAAGGTTCACTTTTCAAAGCAAGAAAGAAAGTCCATATATATCTAGAGAAATCATCAATAATTACCAATGCATAGTAGCTAACACCAAAGCTCGTTATTTGTGATGATCTAAACAAATCCATATGGAGCAACTCCAAAGATCTTGTTGTGGATATCACATTTTTTGACAAAAATGAAGTCCTTACTTGTTTACACTTTTGACAAGTGTCACACGAGTCTTTTGATTTGAAAACAAGCTTTGTCTTACAACTAAATCCTGCAATGATATCTTAGCTAGAGGTTTTAAATGGACATGTGCTACTCGTCTGTGCCACAGCTAGATGTCACTCTCTTTAGTGATAAAACATTTTGAAAACAGAGTGGTGACATCATCCAAATCGATCATATAGATGTTGTTTATTCGCTGCCCTACGAACTTAACATTATTATGTATCCCGTCACGAATGATGCAACAGTTTGAGTCGAATGATACCTTATTACCTTTGTTGCACAGCTAGCTAATGCTCAATAGGTTATGCTCTAGACCTTCAACATAAAGCACGCTCTCAATTATGGCTTGTGAAACATTTCCAATCCTTCCGACACCTAGTATCCTTCCTATATTGTTGTCTCCATAAGTGACATAACCTTTACGTTTGAGTGAAAGATCCAGGAACTTTGATCTGTCACCCGTCATATGCCTCGAACATCCACTGTCCAAGTACTAGTGTTGTTCCTGAGTCCGAAGGCATACCTACAAAACAATTTACTTGCCTTGTTTAGGTACCCAAGTTATATTTTGCCACTTGGCACACCATATTTTCTAATGTAACATGATATAGATGTATGGCCATATTTACCGCATTAAAAATAAGTAGACATGTTATGATTCAAACTATTATGCATGTGAGCTACTTGTCTTCTATATGGTTTTCTTCTATTCTTTGGTTTATAGCCTAGACCTCCATGATTACCTACGTTTCTAGATGCAACAAGTAAGTTGTTCAGATTATGACTACTATATGTGAACTTGACTAATTTATCCTTTAGATCAGAAATTTCAGCATTGAAAACATCACATATAGGAGTCTAAATTAACTTAGTGGCACAACTATATGAGGCAGAAGAGTAAATAAGATCTAGAGTCTCATTTTCTAATTTTAGTTCATTCAATTCCTCTTGCATTTTAGTTATTTTATTTTCATGCAACATGATGACTCGTTTCCTATCTATATTTACCTTAGCTACTTTCTTTAGTTCCTCATATAACTCAACAAAGCACTATACAATTCATCGTAAGTAGGAGACTCATTATAGCATGAAGAAATGTCAAAATAGTGTACCTCACTCGTGTCATCCGGATCGCTTGAGCTGCCAATTTCTTGAGTGGTTGCCATTAAGCATAGTTTTGCAGTCTCCTCCTCATCGGATGTGATGGTTGTTGTTTCGTCCTCCAGGACATTCCAAACTATATAAGCCTTCTTGGATTTAAATTCCCAGGGGTTGCTCTTTTCATTTTCAACCTTCTTGAGGTGACTCGGACATTGATATTTTCATATGGCCCAGTTTGCCACACTCATGTAAACTTAGGCGATCTTTGGGAGCTTTGCCTCTTTTGGTTGAATCACTCGCCTCTTTCTTCTTCTTCTATGACGATGTAGCTTTAGAGAGATTCCCTTTTTATTTATATCTGAATCTTCATGCATGGTTAAGCGCCTCAACTCCATTTCATGCTCCTAGAGTTTGCCGAAGAGAGTTGTTAGGGGCATTGAGTCTAAGTCTTCTAATTCCATAATTGCTGTGACTTTAGGTTGTCATTTCCTGTCAAGACAACGCAATACTTTGTTGGTTAGTTCGCCCAAAGCAAAAATCTTATCTAAAGCATTTAAATGATTAACAATATGAGTGAATCGTTTTTGCATTTCATTGATCGATTCATTTGGAAGCATTCTAAATAACTCATATTCATGTGTCAATGCATTTAATCTTACGCGCTTAACCTCACTTGTGCCTTCTTGGGTTACTTACAAAGTATCCCACATTTCTTTTGCATTTAGGCACTGTGAGACCCTAAAGAATTCATCCTATGATAAAGCAGAAGTTATTATGTATTTTGCCTTGAGATTGTACTGGACTTTATGTTTCTCTTCGTTAGTCCAAAATCCTTTTTGTTTTGCTTTGGGCTCACCATCCACAAAGTGTAGTGGAGTAAAAGGCTCATTGACAACAGAGTCCCAAATATCTGTATCGATTGTCTTAATAAAGATTCTCATACGCACTTTCCAGTAGGCGTACCCCTCGCCACTAGAAATCAGATGGCGATTGAATGATGCACCATCACCGCCGAAAGGGTTAGTGGAACCCATAGTGGTAATCCTAGGATCAACGAATTAAGCGGCCAAGCTAGCACCTTTGTACTAGCTCTGATACCACTTGTTGGATACCAGTAAGGTAAAACACACCTGGAGGGGGGGGGGGTGAATAGGTGTAGCGGATCACTAATCCTGTTTTTCCGGTTTACGCGAAGAATACAAAGATGTTTTAGTTAATCGATTAATGACAGTTGATTTAATTGATTATAGTTAGCTCGTTAATCGATTATACTAATTGTTGATTCTTTGAAAAACAAATTTTTCTTGCGATGAAAACAATGATGATTTTTTATCTTTACTGTCCTAAATTGATTCTTGATTATTCATAAATTAACATCAATTAGCACTAATCACAGAATGCAATTAACACACAGAAAGCAAGTAAAGACAGAATTATAAAAGAGATAGGGAAAGAGAAAGGTGCTCAAGGATTTTTATACTGGTTCATTTGCGGGTCCACTTGCAAACTACATCCATGCCTCCCGACTAATTTGGAAGATTTTTCTTAACTATCAGAAATGTGTGTTTGACAAGAACACTTCCAATACACCTAGTAAGAACTTCCTTCTTGAACCCGTTGAGCCTACACGCTCGGTTTGACCACTCTATACGCCTACTAGAATGCCACATTGTTCATGAATCTGGCCTCAACCGAAACTATTGCTCGATTCAAGACTTCCTTCCCCATGAAGACAACCAATTCTGTAATGTGATGATACCAATACACCACGAGGATTATCTTTGAATAACAGAAAATTTGCCGAGTTACTTTGCACACCAAATGTACGGATAAAGACTCTGAATTCGGCTCTACAACCCTTAACAGAAATCTCACAAATAGCCCTAAAACTAAATGTATGTGAAGATTATGCAAGGTTTTTCAAATGCAAGAAAAAATTCTCAAAGATCAGCAAGATAGCTTTCAAAATTAAGCTCTAAGAATCTTGAGTTTTTATCTCTCTCACTGAATCGAAATTTCGAAATCTGTTTTCTAAAAACTTGTTATTCTGTTTAAAATAAAAGCTTTTGTATATAACTGACTCTAACTGATATTAATCGATTATATAACATGTTAATCGATTAACGTGTTTATTAAAACAGTTTTTTCAGTTATGGCTTAATCGATTATGAACCTTCTTAATCGGTTAATAAGCCAAAAATCCTGGGAGGTTAGCTACTGTAACTCCTTTTAATCGATTACTCATTTCCTTAATCGATTAACGAATTTCAACAAGATTTAATCGATTATCAATTGAGTTAATCGATTAATATGTGTGAAACTGGTTTTTTCCTAAATGTATGGTAAACACTCTATATCATGAAAGAGCATGCAACTCGTGATTTTTTTGAAATGATTGATTCATGTATGCACAAAACCATGTATGTCTAATATATATATAT
>NW_017723734.1:0-42001 GCF_001865875.1 Lupinus angustifolius
ATATATATATATATATATATATATATATATATATATATATATATATATATATATATATATATATATATATATATATATATATATATATATATATATATATATTACTTGTGCAATCAACAGCAGATTTTATACAATTTTGATCAAACAAAATTCTAACGACACTTCAAACCTACAAGGCTGAAGCATTTGAAAATCAACAGCATTCTTAAGCAGGGACTAATCTACCAACAGAAACTGAACCAAATGGTTCATGTGAAGAATTGTCTGCCTTTGCCTACAACAACAGCCCAGCCTTAATCCCACTAGGTGGGGTCGGCTCCTTTCTCAACAAATTTAAAAAATAATAAAAATGTAAAGGATTGCCTACCTTGAAATCAAAGGTTTGCTTAGTTGACTCAAGATATACTGTATTGTGTTCAGATCCAGAACCTCCATCTTTCCGTGGCCTAAAACACATCATCAAACTGCAGTCTTTTGCAGTTGCTGCTATCAGGTAGTCCCTTACAACCCTCAAGCTTTCATTTAATGAAGCAGAATGCAAAGAGGTATACTTTTTTGCTTGCTCTTCACCCAATTCTCTACATACCATGCATTGTTGGCTAGTAATGTCATAATATGCATGGATCGCTCCTTCTATGTCAACATTATCAAGCTTCTGAACCTCCAGGAGCTGATTAAGGACTCCTGATTTTGTCAAAGCCTCAGCCACAAGAGTTAGCAAGCTCTCTGTACATAGACCATCATTAGCTTGAATGAAAGATTTAAGTACATCTTCAAATGCTTTTGCGATACCAAAATTTGTATCTTCTGCACCGCCTCCCAGTCCTCCAAATATGATAGAGCCATCAAAAAATACCCGGAAATTGTTTTGAGGGGTTGTAAAGAGATCCTTGATTGCTTTATGAATTCTTTCTTTGGACCCGGAGAACAGATCAAGTGGATTGTATTCACTTTGCAGTGATATCTGCAATGATAAAGGGAAATTTTATATTTTCAATTTAAAGCTAAAAAGAATAATGTATATTGAAGAGACATTGCAGTAATGTCCACCAATAGAACAAAGGATGAAATGCTGAGACTAAACGATATGACAGCATAAATTAGTATGCACAGGGATACCTCTTCTTCATGCAATTTCAGGGCTTGGTGCATTTCGAAGCGAGTTATCCTCCTTTTGATAGTAGTTTCTTTGGATATAAATCTTGAATTAGGAAGAAATCCGCATTTGGGCTACTTTTTCAAAACAATACGTACGATGTTACAACCAAGCAAAAGAGAGAGGAAGCAGAAGCAGGTGAAATAGTCAATTTAAAGTTTTAAGCTGAAGTGTTGTCTAATGGTAGAAGGGGAAAAATGCTGCCAGAGAATACTAATCTATGACATTATGGAGAATATACCTTGATCTCAATAGATATGCAGGAGCTACATTCTAGATTACCTGAAATGAAACAGAGAGCTCACAACAGATAATCTTAAATGTTTTCCAAATATGTTATAGGGTAAGAACTCAGAAAACTTAAATCACTTGATTACTGGATTAATATTACAGGAGGCAACATCCAAAATGAAAGACGGCAGCAGTGAGTTAGGGTGTTCTAATTGGAGTTAGATGAAGCATCTTAAAAGAATACTCGATTGATTAACAGCATGATAGATTCCATCCCCAACATAAAATTTCTCCTCCCTTCATTACTTTTTCCCACTAAAAGTTTGTATAATCTTGCAATTTAGTTCATGTTTGGATTCCAACCAAGTGAGGTAAAATAATCCAATCATGTGCTGAAGCCAGTATGTAATCAAAAGGTTAAATAATAACTTCTCCCACTTCTACAGATGGGGTATTTCCTTTTTTTGGTGATAACCAAGGGTACATCCTCACCCTATGGATAAGAAATTAATCTCTTTCAAGATGTGTGGTTGTCCCTCTCTACAAGTGTTCTTCACAGGGATCGAACCTTGGCCTGTAGCCTTGTTACCATTCTTGGGGAATTGGGATTCAACAAGGTCTTAAACCATTGACAGATTGACCAACTCCTTGTTGGTTGATGGGAGACTTCTTAACAAGCAACAAAACAGTGTAAAATGAAAGAAACATAATGACCATAATAACTGCATAAAGGAAAATATATATATGAATCGAAGAAAAACAAAATTAATGTCGAAAATGTAAGGCTTTAAGTTACTCATGCAATGCATGTGTAAATGCTCAAGAATCAGTTAAGTTGGTGAAGATTAAAACTAGGATCTCAATCAGATTAGAAAAAGCTAATACTTAGAGAATAAATTTATATAATAATTCCACATAAAGACAGCCCAATACCATGACTGAAGACTGAATGATCAGACATGAGAAGCACAGAATCACATTGCGTGTCGACCTGGGCATTATCAACTCGCCAAGGAGGACGTTGGCAAATTATATCCTTTTCAACTGATTCAAGAAATTCGGTCGACACCAGGACATGCATCTAGCAAAGTATCAACGTATAGGTCAGAAATCATAGACACTAACTTTCTCCCTTAACATCTTAAACAAATAAACATGTTATCCAAAAAAGTTCATGCATTGATAATTGATTAATACACGAGATCAAGGTTTTAAATTATGTCCACAGCTGAAATTTCAATAAGCAATACTGTGCTTTTTATAATCTCCATATCGCGACTGCAATTGCATTTTCCTAAAATTATCCGCAATTGCAGTAAAAGCAACACAATCGCAACTAGAATTTAAAACATTATGCAAGAGTCGCAAACATTTATGCATATTGCATACCCCGGCATCCACGAATTTAGAACCAAGCAAAGGCTTCATAACATGTTGAACAAAGAGTCTCCCTGCAATTTCTTTATCCGAAGAAGAGATAAGCTCATCCACATCTTTCCAAAGAAGACGTTCATGAGCAGTGAGAGCAGATGGGCTTCTCACAGTCACTACATCACTCCTTGGAGCCTTACGTATCCGCATCACTTTCCCAATCTACATTTCCAAAATCACACATTCCATTATTAACATTATATTTCAGATATCATATTCATTATTAACATTATAGAAAATGAAAAAAGAATAAAAGGAATTATGAACACACAAAAAGAGGAGAAGATCCAATGTAAGAAAGAACAAGATTTGCAGCTCCTTCGCCTCTATAAACCCAATCAGCAGCGTCGTTTTCTCTTAAAATCACCTCCATCCAACAACAACAGATTTATTTTCCCTGAATTAATACAATGTAATCGGTGAAGCATTTCATCAAACAGTTACACGATACTCGAAATCAATGAAATAATAAAAAAGGAAACATTGAAATTTGAGAAACAGTACCAATCACAGTATTGAATTCTCACATTCAACTCATACACGCTGAGCTCCTTTAACATGTGATCTTTCTGTTTTAGGGAAACTCTCATCAAATAATAATAGTAACAATTATTTATTTAGGGTAACAATATTAATTTTATTTTCATTAACATAATAACATGACTGTAATATTATTTTGATATTTTATTATGACTACTTCTTAACACATAACTTTTTATATAGTATTTATTATTAATAATAATGCATATAAATTAAAATTAGTGGTTCTCTAAAAAGTACCAAATCTATTTCAAAACTAACCAACTCAAATGAAATGCTAATTTGTATATTATAAAGTTACTTTCCATATAAAAACTCACTATTAGAGCTTGTTTGGGAGTTGGATTTTGGAGGGGAAGGAAAGGAAAGGAAAGGCATGAGAGTCATCTCACAAGTGTATTTCATGGCTCCCAAGCCTTCCCTTTCCCTTCCTTCCCCTCCAAAATTTAACTCCGAAACAAACCCTTAGTTTCTTAATAAGTAATGGATGTGGGTTATGCTGATGAGAATTATATCTCTAATACTAGCATTTATAGGTAATGTCACTTGTTACATTGCAACAGAAATAGACCATTCCTAAAGGATAATTAGAATTCATATCTAGTAATCAATCCTTATACATAAGAGGTTACAAAGTTGCTATTGTTATATATATATTATGCAATGTGAGACTTGTATAAATGCATCAGTTTCTACCATCAACACCATCATGAGAGTCTCTATTTTCTCTTGCTTTATTCCACTTCTCAATGTTTCTGAGTCTAGCATACATCTTTCGAATTCGGATCAGCTTTTGAGAGTTTTGAGCAATCAAAGTATCTGTTGAGGGACTCTCACCTAAAACCACCTCGTATCCGTCGCGAAAAGAATCCATTCCTTCAGCTAGAAGTTGCCAAAACAAGCCACCAACAGCAGCCCCACCACCACTTGCTGATGCATATATCGCGGAATAGACCGTGTCGAAAAACCGGTCCCTTGGTGCTGAGTTTGAACCCAAGTTTTTTGTTGAAATCCCAAACTCTGCAAATAGAAGTGGCTTGTGAAGGATGTTCTGTGCATCTTGGATGTGCTCATTGAGCCACTTGCCTAGGAATGTTATTTGCTCTTCATAACTTGAACTTGTTAGCCTGATCATGGAAAATAGACCAATCAATTCACCATTATCAATAAAAGTAACATTTCAACTAATACAAATAACATCATTAGATATTACAAATCATTCTCATTTGGAAAATGATATATCCTCCTATTATATCCTCCGACCCACAAGAAGATAATATGTGCCATAATAACATACTTTATTTATTAATGATTATATTGTAAGTGACATGTGTCACTTTTTTTTTGGGTAAGAGGATTAATGAGAAGATTTAGTATGATGATATAGCAATGTTGTTCTGATTTATAAAGAAAAGGATTGATAATAAGAATAGAAATGAAAAGTGACAAGCACCATTGATCAGGGTAGGAGTGAATTGTTGCAAAATCAATGGCAGGGATTTGGTTATTAGCAATGAAATCTGTCCCTACTCGGAAATTGGGATTTGAGTCTTGCTTTGATGGTCCATAGAAACCTTCTAGACCAGCTTCTAGCAAATGGTTTCCATCTATGGATTTCAAGTAAGATGCCATTTCAGTAATCCATGCCTGCAAGAATTAAAGGGAACTCAGATTAATCGAATATTTTCATATTAATTATGATATGAATGGAAAGAATATTCACTATTTCTTTAAGTTTCTATATTTGATTCATTAACCATATTGATCAAAATTTCCCTTTTTAGTAAGCATGAAGCACTCAATAAATTTCTTCTTACTACTAACTTCATATGAATCATCAAGTATTTGTCCTTGTATGTCTAAATATAGTGACCAAAACTCAAATATAGAAACACCCATAATAAAAAATAGGAATACAATTGAGTAGGTGAAGAATAGTTATACCTGAACTGTGTTTCCTGATTGATCAGAAGGGCACCTAATCTCATTCATAAGCTCCCAAGCCATTATAGTTGGGTCATCTTTGTAAGCAATACCCGTAAGGCTATTCTTTCTTGTAAGTACACTCTACAATATTTTTTAGTAAAGCTATTAGTAAAGCTATACACTAACAGTATAAGAGTTTTTTATATTGTCAGTAAATCATCTATTATTGATTTGTTAACCATCATTCACTTTCAAACAAAAGTAAATGATGTACCGACAATATAAAAGAATTTACAATGTCGATGCATAAATTTTTAACTCTTAGTATTAAGTGGGAACATATATTTGGTAAGATATTAAGTGGAACATTTAAGTTCAGAGCAGCAACTTTAATTAGCAACAAAAGATAGTTAGAATATTTATTTGTGTTACACTAATTTGCTGCCTTCTATTTATTTGTATGATTGATTTATTCTCTCTTAGGAGCATTTTCAAGAGAATACTAGAATAATCATATTAATAACATAAATGTTATAGAACAAATAATGACAAATATTAATAAACATGTACATTTTTCCCTTACTTCCAAAAGAATAATAGTAATTGAAAAAGGGAAAAGAGAGAGAAATAAATGTACCTTGATGTGGTTTTTGTAGTATCCTTTGACTAGAGGATTTGTGAAGAAATCATCTTCAGAATTAATTGAGTACTGGCCCTGACTTCTAGCCCAATCTACATATTGTTTCTTTCCTCCTAAACTCTCATAATTATTCACCAAACTCAAAACTAATTTGATCCCATATTTTCTGGCTTCGGCTATTGCAAAGTCCAACCCCTTTTATTATCAATCCAACAAAATTGAGTCAACATATGGAAAATATCACATATATTGTTTACTATACTATGACTACAACCATACAACTAAAAATTAAGAAAAAAAATAGTGTGTCTAAAGAAAGGTTAAGGATGGTATATAACCATAATTATGCTTCCAATTTCAAGTGTGATGAAGAAGCATCACATTGTATATAAGTTTATTAATAAAAAAGTATATAAATGGTGAATCCATAGATCTATTGCCTTAAGGTTTGGGGTTAAGATATTGTGTCAAATTCATTTATATACTTCTTTCATTTAGGATTAGTTTGGGAATTGAATTTTGGATGAGAATGAAGAGAAATGGAAGACTTAGGAGCCATAAGATACATTTGTGATATGACTTTCAAGCCTTCTCTTTCCCTTCCCCCTACAAAATTCAACTCTGAAACTAACTCTTAGTATATGATTTAGAACACTAATGAATGGGCAAACAATTGTATAGTTTTGGTTGTATAAATGGTCTACATAAATGTATCACCCAATTTTTTTATTAGTAATTGTGGTAAATTCATTGTAATTATGAATATGGTCGTGCCACACTCTAAAACTTGATATGAAAGTTTGCAAGCTCTAAATATTAATTCATTCAAAAACTAGTCCATTAAAGTTTTTTTTCAATTGATAAAATCTCTACCCATACTCCACAAGATTATTATCGAATAATATTACTAATGTGGAGATTTTTTTGATGGATAGTACATAAGAATGTAAGCTTAGTTTGAGATTAGATCTTACTCACCTTGACTTTTGTTCATAAAAAAACTGAAAAAATTGAGATCTAAGAGTGAAAGAGTAATAATTACCCGAAACATTTCCTCATTATATGATCCAGGTGAATTTTGTAGTGGCTTATAACCAGCATCACTGAAAGCCCAAGTTCTAGCTATATTAAGACCATGATTTGCAGCCTCTTGAAAAGTTGATGTAACTTTGTTTCTCTGAGATGGATCAGAAGCAACATACATTAACCAATATGCATTGAAACCATTTGCATAGTAAGGGCTTCCATTCAGTATAAGCTGCACCCCTCTTGCTTTCACAAACCCTTCTTCTGCTTCCACATAGATCCTTTGTTCTACTGTCACAGACACAACTATGACAAATACAAAGAACCACCAATGCTTCATGCTTCTGCTTTCTCTCTTTGGTGCTGAACCAAATCAAGATTCTGTCCTAGTTTATAAGGTAAGTATAAGTGTATATGTATTTGATAGGAAACATGTTTATATATACATATAAAAGTGGGTACTATAGTTATATTCTTCTGTATGTATTATATTGATGAATTGTCAGTGTAAAAATTTATATAAAGTCAATACACCATTATTTATTTGTATTATTTGTTGAATAGCCGATAATGATCAAACGATAGTAAATAATGAAATGACAATTAGTGCATATATTTTTCTCTCATATTCTATTACAATTAATAAAGTGTCACCAAAAATAAACTAAACGGGTGTGTGGCAGTTGAGAAAAAGAGAAAGAGTGATAAAGGAGGATGGGGATCACCTATCCTAACTTGGTATCTTTATTCCTATCTGTTTCACTCATATATTGACATATGAAATTAATATATTATTTTAATAAAATAAAAATAAATTGAGATGTTATTTTTAATTTGTTAACAAACATCGATTGAGACATGGAACATGAACTTTTATGATAGAGGATCCCGTTCCTAGCAAAGAGAAGTGTAAGTAATTTAAGTGTGAACGAGACAAGCCCACTAGTCATTGTCACAGACCCGTGAAAAAAAATTGTGTGGTTAAAATTATGTATCATATAAAATTAAAAAAGAATATCCAATAATAAACCAATACATATCTATTTATGGTGTTTATATTTATCTCTTATTTATTATGTGGTAAACATAGATGATTATTTCTCGCAAAACTATTTCTAATTTATTTTATGTGGTAAACATAGATGATCATTTTGGTTTTATCACAATGTTATTTCTCATAATTATCAATTTTCAACTAAAAATTGAAACTTAAATGTCATTAAGTTGCTAATGAAAATATCTACACGCCCCTTATATTATTGTTTAAACCATACTTCTTTGAAACTAATTTTTAAGCTACAAAGTCTATATCATTTATCATTAATTCTTTAAAAAAATTTAATTCAAATGAATTAGGAATTAATATCTCAACTTTTGAGTCCATGGAGTAATACGGAAGTTATTGTCTCACTAAGCATCTTAATCTTAACATTTATCTTAAAAAAACTTTATTAACAAAACCAACTCACAAAATCAACAATCAAATTATACATCTTTTATATGATTTTAAAGTATGCATTTTTAAATTATACATTAGTACCTTATTATTCCTTGGCAAAAAAAATTGTTAGTCACGCCCATAACAAAGTCAGATTTGTGGAATTTAAAGGCTTAATTTGCGGCAAAAGCTTTGGGATTAGATTGTCCTCTCATTTGGGACTAGGAGACACTATTATGAACTAATGATGAGTTATTCTTTGTTTTGCTTTCCCTTGCAATCAAAAGACAAGTTTATGACATAGTAGACTTGGATTAATATTTAATTTGTATTTATAAAGTTTATGTCAAATTGCAGGTCATCCTTCTCGATAAAATTCATTTGTCAGTTGAGTTTTGGAGGAGATGAAATGAAAGAGATTTCAAAGTAATTAAATACATTTATGAGATGATTCAAAAGTCTTCGATTCTTACTTTTCAAAACTTAACTCAAAAACTAATCCTCTCATTACCTTTACATTGAGACAAAAGAGAGATTAAATAATAATAATAAAAAAGACAATGTTTGGTGGGTAGCTAATTAAGCACCATGTATATGGATTTTACTACTTCAAAATCAAAACCCGTTGAAATATTTTTTGTTAAATCCAAACTAAGGTTATAACATAAATTAATTTTAGTATGAAAACCTTGTCTATTTTAAAAAGTGAAAAACATGAATAGCCGATTATCACGGATAGGACTTAGGTCCCTTTCATCTACCAATACATTCCACAATCTAATTTGGTTATAGTTGGACTCAAGAATTGAACACAAAATAAATAATCATATCATGTTACAATAATTTGGTTTGTAAATCGGATTTGAAGAATAATAAGCAATTTTAAGGGGTTTCTCTTTATACACCAAGTCTTCTCCTTCTAAAGTTCATAAATAGTAGCAAATAACCTAAAGTAGTGGAGGTTAGTGTTAGATATTTTATTATGTATACCCCTTGAGTTAGTATTATGGAGGTGGTGAGTGGTGACCACAGAGTTTTTGGTGTAGGACTTATATGGGTCACATTAATGGGGTAGCAATCTAGACACTACTACGTGCATTGACATTGGCACATGTATATGCCGACATGGAAGATTTTATCATGATGTGTGTTCTCCAATAACATGATAGAACGTGACTGAATGGATGAAAAATATATGGGCAATGCATGTGAATTTCATTCAACCAATCTGCTTTTCATGTTCATTGTCATTAATTGCTTTTTCAGGAAGGATAAGGCACCGACGCGCTTCAGTAATTGGAACTGGGAATGGCAGAGGAGATGAGAAGTGATTGAAACCAATGCTCTGAGGACACTATGCTCTCACACCCATTCGATTATTGACTAGACTTGAAAATGATTCTGAATTACAGTTTTAATTAAACTAAGGATTGAATCACTTTGAACCATAGAAATTTCAGTCTAACTATGTTAACTTCGGTTAAACCAAGATAACTCAAAGTAAATTGGATGGTTCCCTTAAAAAAAAACAAAACACTACTTGTTACTTATTGAAACTTTTAGAGTAAAATTTGCTAGTCATCCCATTAAGTCACCAATTTTTTGAAGTTCCAAATTGTTTGCACAGTTCCTTAAAATCCATCCTAGTCTCGTTATAAAATGTAATAATAATGATATAATAATATGAGCCATTCAATATTAATTTTATTTTTTTCTAAGTAGATTAAATTCCCTGCCACGCCCATGCATGTTAAGCAACAACCATCATATTAAGATTCAAAATAAATGGTTCATATAAAACTTGTGAAATCACTTGCATTGATACATCAAACACTAAAAATGGGCATACATGGTTCTACACGGCACTCGCCTTTCCCAACGTAGAGAACAGAGTTTGGAATATTAACTGAACAATTGCTTCCTTAACCAGGAAAGAGCCATAATTCTAAGCCTAGAAAATGTCTGGTATTATTGGGAATGAAAATAATCCCTATTTCATGAATTTGAACAAAACAAGAATATCCCTTGAAGCCATTTCAAGATTGGAATTGATAACAACGATTTTAAAGACCTCATTTTTGAAGAGCTTTTTCTGCTTTACCGGGTAGAACATTATCAGGAAGAATAAGCTCTGGTGGGATCTCACGAACAACACCTAGCATAGAGTCGTACTCCTCATCTTTATGTGCATGCTTCTTTCGCAACACCTTCTCAAACTCGATATCTTCAGAAGACTTGGAATTTTCAGCTGCATGGACCTGTGCAAGGTTAGTATAATTTATGGCTGACTGGGAGATGAAAGCTATCTCTTCATCAGTGAGCTTTCTCAGGAACTTTGCTGGATTTCCAGCCCAAACCTGCAAAATGCGAAATAGTTTGTGTATAAATCATGGATTATACATATTGTTATAACAAACATTCAAGATGAGCGGCCTAACTAATAATAACACTACATTTTGAAATATTTAACGAACAAAGACTATCATTTTGAAATATAATCACATACACATATTAGGGCTTGGATACTCAAAATATTTATAATTTTCATTGTGCCATGGTGATAGGGTGATAGTGCTGATACAAAAGATAGCCAGAGTGCCAGACAGCAGGCTTGAGACTAGGGGACATTAAAGTTTGAAGAAAGAATAAGAGCTTTATATCTCATAAACCTCTCCGGTACCAAAATATCACAAGACTGCTAGATAAAAATTAAAAACACAATAAAAGGCATCATAAAATACTGACAAAAACAAACCCTTCAAGAAATTTTTAAGGCATATCTTCTATTCTACAATATTTACAATATTTATTATAAATGATCCAAGTAAGAAGTAATTATTAAAAACCTAAAATTTCATGAAACCTTGCAGCAACCAACAACGACTGCTAGGATCAAACCAAGACACTGGGTCCTATAAGAAAACAAAACTTTCCGATAGGCCATTTAGGTCTAGATCTTTTTATAATGGCTCTACTAAACATTTTTCTTGGTTTTCCTCTCCCTCTAATGATGATCCTAAATCTCATTAATTTGATAATCCAAACAGCACACACCCACCGACTTACCTCACCACTTGGAATCCTTGTATTTTGTCTCACAAGTGCTCCAGCAGCCACCATGGCATTCTTCTCAACAACGACACCATCAAGTAGTATAGCGCCCATACCAACAAAAGCCTCATCATCAACAGTACAACCATGTATAACAGCACTATGACCTGGTCAGTGGAAAAAACTAACATAAACTCTCCATTAAGGGTAGAACATGGCAGCATTCATGGTCAATCATAGGAAAATATTACTGACCTATAGTAACATTATTCCCAATAATAGTGGGCAACACCTTCCCACTTAAATTTGACTTTGCAACATGCACCAGGGAATTATCCTGTATGTTAGTTCCACTTCCAACACTGATGCTGTTAACATCACCTATTCATAAAGTGAAGTTCAAACATGATTGCCATGTATATCATTATCACCAATACAGAGACTCGGCAAAAAATTCAGTCAATTTACATCAAACAAACAGAGAACTGCAAAATCCCAAGAAAACTGCATTCGGAAATAAAAAAAAGGCTGCTTTATTGGACAATTTCTTTGTTGATAAAAAATATTACAAGAGGATAAGACATCCTCACAACAAGGAAAAAGAAACACCTAAAAACTAAGCAAAAGGGGCATGCAACAAAACATACCCATATCTACCATAGGAACACCACTAAAGGACCCACTTGCAGAGAGCACCAAAGTGAATCCAAAAGAGGTCACAACATAGTTACTTGGTATGCGGTGTGGGTAATAGTACACATATCATCGCTTTTTACATTAATTTTATGAGATCTTCGTGTCAAGCCCGATAAGTGGTAGACAGTGCAGTGAATTTGGTATACATTACGTAAGATAAATGAGAGAATCATGTAACTACAGGTCACACTATCCCAAACAAAATTAAAATGAAATAAAATTCATAGTTACTTGGTACGGGTTCATGGTTCTATTGGCTATAAAGTCGATCACTCTTTACATTAACTTTATGAGACCTTTCTATGACGAAATCGGTGCTTAAGTCGGTACGAGTACCTAAGGTAATTGAATTATGTAACTATAATAAAATTGCAGTAATCAAATCATTCGATAAAAAATTCCTAAAGCCTATTGACATATAATTGATAAAGAGTAATGGATTGATTACCTCTCAAAACAGAGCCATACCAAATTGAAGAACCTTTTCCAATGTGAACATCACCAATAACAGAAGCACTTGGTGCAACAAATGCATCTTTATCAACAGCAGGAGCCTTATCAAATATATTCATCAGAGTTCGATGCCGCGACACTAAACATAATAATAATAAATAAATAAAATCATTCGAAAATAAATAAAATTAAAATCCAATATAACACCTGCACCGATCCAAGCAAAAACGACGGCGTATCGATAGAATAAATCAAACAATCAACGGAGAAATTTGAAATAAGAAATAATGATATGTAAGAAATGGAATTGAAAAGAAGATAGAAATTGGATCTAAAACTAACGTTGTTCTTGGAAGTAGTAATTTCCCTGAAGACGTGAACCAAGACGATCAACGGCTTGGCCAGTTTCACGAATCCAGAATCCAACGGTGTAGATGACTCTTCCAAGAGTTCCCATTTCACAGTGATTCTTACGTTTCTCTCTTCTAAGTTCTAACCTTCGATTGAAACGGAGACACTGCAACCTAACCAGTTCTAGTAGCGTAGTATATCCCTCCGCTTCGTAAACGAGGGTAAAATGGGGTTTCTTGTTAATATGAAAGCCCGAAGTTACTCGTAAGCCCTAGTCTCAACAAGCCTGAATCGTAATGGGCCCAAGTGGGCTGGGCTAGCTTGTGAATTTCATTTTGTTTTAATGGAAGTCTTTTTTTTTTGTGCTTTACGTAACCATTTGATGTTTTTAATGAAAATAAGGTCAACTATTCTTGTCTTGAGCGAGAGAAAACAAATTTCTTTTACTTTTCATGCAAGAAATTCTCAGCATATTCTTCACCTTAATCAAGCTTCAGAGTTGGTTTTGAGAATTGAGTTTTGGCCAGGACGAGAAGAAAAAGAAGACTTCAATTATCTCATAAAGTCTTCTCTTTAAATTTTTCTTTTCCGAAATCTACCTCGCAAATGAAATTTAAGGAGGCAGTAGTTTGAGATTAATTTCAATCAAAACAAACCTATAACAAAATTGGTTGATCTTAAATGCATGGTGTTCAGGAAATGAATTCTAGGACATCATTCAAAAGTTGTAGCAATTCCATGTGAAAGCAATCATATATTAAAGTTCCTTTCTTCATATTCTCTCTCAAGAAAAGAATTCTGAAACAAGATACAGTCATAACTCATAAAGTATACCATATCATCAAGGTATTCTTGTCTTAACAAAGACAAGGTAGTTCCACATAACTTTGCCTCTAATAAATCATAACCAATTCTTTCAAAGTACCAATCAACTTCAACTAATCCTAGTAGCAACACCAGGATCCCTTCAAGTTACAACCTTACACTTCTTCCAACAAGAAAAAAGTAAGCAAATTTTTTTTCTGTATTGTTGTTGATTTAATTTCTTACCTTATATTTCTCTACAAGGAAGAACAAGTATATCAAATTAAAATATTGTGGTAGTACTTTTGTGGATTAAATCATTAGTCCTACCTTCCATTTGTTCTCTATAAATGGAGTTGTCAATATCGATATAGGATAAAACAGAAAACCCTAATAATGTTTCTATTTATAGTTTTACTATATAAGTTATACATCAGAGGGTATTGATCTTTATCTTGATTGAACAGAACTATAATAATAACAAATGCAAGGAATTTGGAGGATATCAAGTCTTCGCCAAAACCCTCTAGGGGCTGCAATATTTCAACAATTCCATGGCAATGGAATCATAAACCCTAACAAAATAACTTCAGGTTTTGGATGTGTGACATCTTCTTCATCCATGCAACAAAAAGGGTTGGAGAATGTTACAGTATCAGAAGTACTAATGACAAAAGGGGAAGAAAATATTGGTTCCTGGATATGGTGTCGAACTGATGATGCTGTTATAAATGCAATGAAGAATGTGAGATATATAGTTCAATTTGTTCAAAACATTTCATTGAATTATTTGGTAACTATTAACATTGTGTAAGGTTTCAGATGGCTGAAAATAATATTGGATCATTGGTGGTACTAAAGCCAGAAGGCCAACATATAGCAGGGATTGTCACTGAAAGAGGTAGGTTTTGCTGTGAATACCTTTTGATATCAAAATTGGATAGAACAAAGTATAGGTGTATTTATATATGTTATAATCAATAAACTTGATGTGATTCTAACTTGGGTTTAATCTAGTATTATCAATTAATTTTTATTTTATTTTTCTAACTTTTGAGGAGCAAAATAATTTATTTATCTAAATTTTATAATAAAATGATTATAACATTTCATTTCCAGTAAAAATGTACAGTTAGCACATTCAATCTATCTAGTTAAATTTAGCACATTCTTAGGTTCATGCAACCAAACATTGCCATAGAAAACTTCACTACCATTGAAAAGCATGCAAACTTTAAACTCAAAATGAATAACTAAAAAAACTAAACTGAATCTCTCTTGGCTGAATGTATGACCTGGTATAGACTGCTTGAGGAAAATAGTTGCACAAGGAAGATCTCCCTTATACACAAAAGTTGATCAAATAATGACTCATGAGGTTACTTTTATGTTCTCTTCTAAATACTTCACTTTTCATTTCAATTATATTTAAACTCAATCCAACATTATTTTCATTATGATTGATGATGTTACCTTTTAAACAGAACAACTTAATAACAGTAACTTCTGATACAAACATTCTTCAAGCAATGCAACTTATGACAGGTAATCTTGTTGCAATAAACCTTTCCAATTTTGATCATTTGCCACAAAGTTTAAGTGATTAATTATCAAAGAACTTTGACCCTTTTTCTTGCAGAGAATCACATTCGGCATGTTCCAGTTATAGATGGGAAAATAGTTGGTATGATATCTATTGTAGATGTGGTGAGAGCAGTGATGGAGCAGCAAAGTGGAGAATTGAAGAAACTCAATGACTACATCAAAGGAGAATACTATTAACAAAAGAATTCAAACACTGATTATATGATACCAAATTCATGTACCAATCAGAATACTTCATTGTATTTTATAAGTTGAATTTGATTGCATTTGCTTATACTCCCTCTACATGTAATTATTGGATTAATCTTCACATGTTCACTCAATTGATTTAAAATAAAGTGAAATAATGAAACTTTTTAGTTTTAAGGTTGTAATGTTGTCCAATTTATTATTTATATTTTATGCCTAATTGGATCATGCACTACAAAATAAGGTGTTCTTTCCAAAAAAATATTGGTTTAGTGGTGTAAGATTATATTGAATTCCTAAGGTTGAAAGTTCAATTCCAGTAAGTGATACTTGTTAGAAGGGACAATCACAAAACCCGAAAGAGATTAGTTTAGTTGACCAAAAAATTAAAAGATATCATTGGTAATACCAAAAAATAAAATGATGTTGAAAAGAAGAAAATAACAAGCCACCACCACATAGTGGCTATAAATAACTAGAAAACCTAGTAGCTATAAATAACAATAAAAGCCGCAAACCAAGGTTCTAAAAAACAAAATTTTGCAATATGAGAAGCTTCACAAACTATTATCCTCATCGTTGGACAATAAAAGACAGAAAAATATTTACCAAAAATAACAAAATAGTACGTGAGGGCATGGCGATTAACACCTGTATGAACCCCATTAAGTTGAGTTTGTTGCAGTATATATAAAAATTCGATTTTTAATCAAATAAAATTGCGCTTCACTATTGCAACCTTTGGCATATAACACATATTCTGAAGGGAAGAAAAGGTAAAAACGAAATGGCAAAGATATCATTGGTTTTGGTATTTTCATTGTTGGTGGTTCTGCCATTTGGTTCAGTATTGAGTCAGGAGGATTCATTATTTAAGAATCTGATAGGTTCTGGAAGTTTCTCTTCATTCACAGAGGGTGATGCTGCTGCTTTGTTTGAAGAAGATGACGAAGAAGGATCTTCTTTGGCTGATTTTGTTGATGGGTAAGACCCTTAGCCATGGCCATGGCCATGGCCATGTTCTTTTTCTTGTCAACTTTATTCAATTCATAATAATAATTCTATCTAATTATGTAAAAAAAATCCATTATTTTCATTTTCCTCCCCTTCAAATTCTGATTCAAATGAGAGATTTTGATTTCTCTTCATTCTCCAATGACCAAACACAATGTAAAATCATACATCATATAATTATGTGTTTGGAGATCTTCTTAACATTCATTCATGAGCTAAGTGAAATATGTTGGAAATTCCCTTATATTATAACCCTGAGATAAATAAAGAACAACACTCACATTAATTAGAAATTATAAATTTCTAACAAAAGAAACATAAAAGTGGGTTTGATACCACATCTTGACCCAAAAACTTAAAGCATTATCTCTATGAGTCTATCCACTTACGTGTTCTTTAATATATCCAATTTTACTTAATATGAGACTTCTTCGTTCACACGGAATACCCAACATTGTGTGATAGGTTCATAGTGTAAATTTTTTGTTATTCTAAATATACATCATAATTAAAGTCTAACCTATCAAGGTGTGTGCAAGTTAACTAATTATATAAAAATAAAGTGTGTATAAGGAAGAATTAATGATTAAAAGTGTGTGCAACTTACCTTAACATAAACAAAGAAAAAACTAAATGTGGTTAATGTTGTAACAATCAGAGATGAAGCAGGCAACAAAGGAAGTTGGTCCACACCATCAGTAGAATCACCTATTGGAGCACCAGAAGATTTACCTGCAGATTATGATGATGTGTATGATGACACTGATGATGGTTCACCTGCTGGAGCACCTGACCAAGATGATTCCCTCGAAGATGATGATAATTCACCTGCAGGGTCACCCACTGAGGCCCCTGAACAAGCACCAAATGCTGCACCCTCAGAGTCAGAGGCACCTGAGGACTCCGCAGAGGCACCTGAGGAATCAGCAAGTACAATTGCAGGTGCACCTGAGGAATCAGCAAGTGCGCCCACGGATGAAACTGAGGAATCAGCAAGTGCGCCTACGGATGAAAGTGAGGAATCAGCAAGTGCACCCACGGATGAAACTGAGGAATCAACAAGTACACCCACAGGTGCACCTGAGGAATCAGCAAGTACATCCGTAGAGGCACCTGAGGGATCAGCAAGTGCGCCCACAGGCGCACCTGAGGGATCATCAGCAAGTGCACCCAAAGGTGCACCAACAAGTACACCCACAGGGAAAGTGGATGATGATGCTGATGAATTAGATGATGGTGATTTGGATGCACCTGCAGGGCAAGTAGATGATGCTTCCGAACAAGACTAGAAACATTACACTCTAATTCAACTGTATTATTAACATATATAGACAGTGCCTTATACATATATTCCCCTGAAAGTTTACTTCATACATTTACCCTTTCATCTATTTATTAAAGGAGGTGCCTAAATTGTTCTATGTCACTATACTAACTTTAAATGAATAATACTATATTATACTAACTTTATTTTTGACCAAATCTTTTCCCTCATCTTTATTTCATTCTCAAAATTATCTTTCATTTGTATCATTTTATGATAAACTCAAGAGCTAAGACCACGTTTTTAAGTTAGACAAGATCTGGGATAACAAATCTCTGTTCGTTTAAGTAAGTCCTACCTACCATCGCCCCTCCATGCAATTGAATGAGGAGAAATAATAAACTTGTTCTGGCATGAACTTGGTTAATAATAAATTGCCCAGTCAGGAAAAAAATCAATTTTTCAGGGTGACTTTTGCTACCTTTTCTCCAAAAAGTATCAATGTAGTGATATATACACTCAAATCTCAAGCTTACTTCATACTTGAATCACAATTACCAAATCACACAGCAGATTTATTGAGCAGAAGGCAATCACACACTCATCTTCAAATGCTCTCAGTGTTCAAGTTGAGATTTCTCAATTCATGAGCAATCATTGTCCCCAAGCACAATCAGCCCTATAGCATATGATGGGAAAGATGATAGTAATCAATATAAACCTCAAATAATATAATATTGGAAACAATAAGGAGGCAAAGAGAAGGTTTTATACCTTCAAATTCAAAAACATTTCCTTAACAGTAACTGTACTTACTAAAGAATTATGAAACATGCATGAATAAAAAATGGTATTTTGGCATCAACGAAGAACAAACAAGTACACTGGGCAAGAGTGGATACAGTACTAACACACCATAAAACATAATCCAAAACAAACAAACATAACATCTCATATGCTTTGGAGGTACTATTAAAGATATTTTAAAGGTTATTTTTGGAAGATTATTGGTTAGGAAGTTAGGAATTAACTAATTAGGTTTGTGTTAGTTGTTTGTTTTACAAGTTTTATTTTCCTCTTTTCTCTTGTATAAATAAGTCATATTAACTCTTTTTTTTTTCTTATTCAATTCAATAATAAGAATATTTTTTATTTATTTCTCATTCTTTCTTGTTTCATCAAGAAAATTAGTTCATATCTTCTACTGCTTTAACAGGTACAAAAAGGATGACTAGCACCAACAATCAAGCAATTATGAAATATTTGATCAATAAATTTAGGTAGCCACTAGCAACAATGTATACAATAATGAGGGAGAAAATCCATTGATGCATCTTCATAAACTGCATTTCTTTTTAACTTTTAGTAAAAGAGCAAAAACAACACAATCCTTTCCCCACACGATCTAATACTAAAGGTCCATTAGGAGAACACATATTAACTGTACCAAGTCTATCTCAATTCCATGTTTCAGCATAATTAAATTTTAGCAAGTATATAAAAATGTTACTTTTTTTTAAAAAAATTATTATTATTCATTTGTCACTTTTTAATTAGTGGGGATAAGGAATTGGGGCATGTGATCCATGTCTCCATTAGGAACCCAACATATTTAGAACATCCTCTCCATTGATAAGGGTTTGTTTTTACCTTTGTTCTTAATGTGAAAAGTATAATTTTATTATAATTGAAAAAATAAATATGTTATTAAAAATTATGTTTCTCTTTATTATTTAATGTATTTATATTTTCCATTAATAAAGATGGTCTTGACTCACTTATTAAGGTATGATGGAGCTTGGTGTTGTTGTTTCACAATAGAATGTTTCTTTAGCATTTTTTTTATTAAAAACATAATTTTAAAAATAAAATTGAGTAAAATATTAAACAACAATCAATTCTTTATTCAGAGCTAGGTGAGATTGGATAAATCAAGTCATGTCATGATGGTCTATTATATGTCATTAATAATAAAAAAATCTTTATAATTTTTTTTGGTCTCATTTTTTATGAATTGAATTAATTTTCATTTAATCTACTTTTATTTCGAATTGTGAAATGTATTTAATAAATTTTTTAGAGTTGTATGAACATGGTAAATATTACTTGTGTGCTTTATTTTGCATGATCTATTCATCTAGTAACCATATTAGTTGTTATTTGTTTATGTTTTTCCACATGAGAAAGAGGAATTAATAACTTACCTAGAATTGATCCTGAATGGCTAAATACTTTTTGGTATTAATAAGGGTGTTTATCATTGAATAAAGAACTAATTATTTTCAGTACGTATGATTACACCTCTCAATAAGTGTTAGTCTCAGAAATTGAATTATTGACTTTTTGGTTATATTGGAATCTAGCGGAATCTCATACTATTAGACCAACTCATTTTTGGTCAATGGCTATATAGTTTACCACAATGCACCATATAACTTATAGAGTAATGTTATATTCTCCTACAATATTCTCTTACTCAAAGAAAAATAACACATGTTACTTGTAAACCAAATATTAATTTGTGACATGTCACTTTTTTTAGTAGGAAGGGATAAATATGAGGATATATTATTTTCTTATATTATAATTAATAGAAAATCCCATACATTACACATATCAAGATAGACCCATACTTATCACATATCTATAAAAAATATTGACATAATTTGATCTTTACATTTTTATAGAATTAGAAGGCACTGAAACCTCTTCATACATATTGAAAGAAAAAACAAAACATTATATATAGCACCAATCCTATGTATAATCGGCAAGTCACACTTCACTGGAGAATTAGGTTCTCCATCTTGATCCTGTATTATGATAAAGTACAATTAGATTAACGCCAAAAATTAATAACTATAACAGCAAACAAATAAGAAATATAATAGTCTCTAACAATGTATATATATATATATAACTCTTGCACGTAGTTATTTAAGCAACAATGATGCAATTCTGCATTATGATTAAATTACAAACCTTTGTTTCTCTTCATTCCCATTGAAGCTGTTGCATCCACCTTGTGCAACCTTTGTGTATTTGGGTGTGGGAACATGACCTTCCTCAATCATCTTTAAATCTTCAACCAGATTCTCATAATGCAATTTCACTTCCTCTATTGTTTTCCCTCCTATGGCCCTTGCCACATTTTCCCATCTATCAGGTGTGTCCTTGTCAAAAATGGCCAATGCACTCTCAAACTTTTTGTTTTGCTTTGGTGACCATGTTGAGTTTGAGGCCATATTAATGGTAATGAAAAATCAGTGTTGTTACAAGTTAGGTATATATGAGAATAAAGAGAGTGTCCTTGATACCCTTTATATAGTAGTGGAGGATGAGTTAAAGTGTGAGTTGTGTGATAAACTTGTTGCAGATGATGCTAGATGTTGCTTTCAGAACAAAACTGTGGAACAAATTGTAAAATTCCTAGATAAGGGGTTGTGGTTTTCTTTTAACTTTTTTATCAAACTTCAAACATGGCTTTTTTTTAATTAGTTTAGGGCAGAAACTTGAGCTATAAGAAACAAGTACAAACTAGTAAAACTCACGCAGACTTTTGCCTTAAACGAGAAAGTTATTGCCTCACATGGAAGCTTCCCGTTGCAAAATTTTAGGGGTGTTGGTACTAAAGAATTAACGTGTTAATAAATATATAACATTAGATACTATAAGAGCAATAGAACTTTTGTATTAAAGGCATGATAATATTCATTCTACTTTTAACTTATGTTGTGAATGAGTTGAAAGAAAACAAGTGGGTTCAGCTCCATCAAAAACGTTCAAAGGTACAAGTACCTTGTGGCTATGTACAAAATTTCACGCCAGGAGTGTCATCAAGCTATGTATTAATCACACAAAAAACGCAAACAAAAGTGGCTTTAATTTTTGTCTAGTGAGCCGTTTTCCCTCTATATATTTGTTTTTTGGTTTACAACAAGTATCATCGCACTTGAGACAATCATGTTCGAGCTGAGAATATCCATATAGGCTAACTCTCTTAGTGGGTAGACTCGAACTCAAGATCATGCTTAAAGAGAATCAAACATATATCACTTGAACCAATATTGATTGTGATTGCTTAAGGATTGTTTTAATGGAAAACAGCATATATTTTTTTTATTTGTATCCTTAATTTAGATCACTAAAATTCTTGTGATGATGAGTGTGTGTTAAGAAAGAAAAATCAAACTTGTCCATGCAGAAAAGATTTGAAGAGCATGTAAAGATTGAGCAAGGATATATTTAAACACTATATTTTTATTATGGATATGGGAGATTTATAAAAAGATTTATTTGTTATGATATAGATCTTGGATTACTTTATTGGAAAGTAGGTTAAATTTTATTAAAATGTTAGCAAATTTATTTAGAATTCCTTTTAAGATTGGATTCCTTAAATATAATATCTAAATTTGGTTCTTACCATGCATTAAAAAAGATAACTTATTTGAAAAATACAAACTTAGATTATTGTTTGGGAGACACCATACACAAAATAAATGGATTTTCTACCTAATCCAGCCACAATCCATAAATTCTTTGCATAGTGACCATTAAACTATAAATTCAATCCTAAAAAGAACGTATACATTTATAAATGCTTACATTTATTATTCTCATACCTCAATGTATTTGAGTCTAATGCCTCACAGGTACTTTTTATTATGAGTTTAATATATATATATATATATATATATATATATATTACCTATCATTTATTTATTTATGTTACTTTTATTTATAAATAATATAATGATAATATAAAAAAAATTACAATATCAATGAACAAGAATCACTTGTTCCAATTTTATGTCTCTACCCATTAAAAATTAACACATAAATAAATAGAATTTCTTTTAAAACAAAGTAATACATTTTTATATTACTTGTTCAAAACTGATTAGATCGAAAGAGAATTTGGAGATAGAATGTGGGACAGAATATCTCGTCCTAGAGTCAATAGCTGATAGCATACCAAACCCACTAGCGTTCTTAAGTCCGTTGAAGACAAGTGGACAAACATATATGCGGAATCATCGTCACCCAATAAGGCAATAAGTAAATAACTAGCAATATGATGTCGCAAAAACCAATAAATGCTTATTAAAGAATCCCACACGAGAATGAATATTACGGAGAAGGATTATGTATTCCATAATTTTCTTGTTTCCATGTTCCAAACTAATTAAATATTATGAAATAATATTAAAATTTTGATTTTTGTTTTTATAATTTTTCTTGTTAAATGAATAAAACTTTTTCATTCGTTTGGAACACCAACATCTAATATTATGCCCATATTCGTCAAAATTATGCGAGTCCAATGTTTTCAAACATTATAACATATTGTAATATTCCATATTACCGTTGATTTGAGAGGTTAACTACGGTCTTATCCATTAAAAGATGAGCTGTAACATCACGTGCTTTACACGCAGGAATAACATAAGTTAACCAAAGTTTAGTTGAGTCTGATGCAACACATTCATACGTTAAAAACATCAACTAATTTTCGCTCCTTTGCTAAATTATTTGGTCTTAATAGAGTATACAGTAATTTTATATCTCGAGCTACAAAACGAGATAAGAATGTTTTCTTGTTGAAGTTATGTGCTTTGGAATCAGCACATTCTCTTACACAGCACTTGTAGAATCTTTACAAAATGTATTTATAAAGCTTAAAGAATATTTAATATCTTTGTAAATTACATCATTATTCATATCTTAACCTTGACATTTGTACAAAGTATTATAAATAGAATATTTTTTTGGTTTCCATTAGTATCCTCGCACTTAAGACAATATTGTCCTAGCGAAAAACATTTACGGATATGTGGAGCTAACTCTTTTATTAAGTATTTTTCCATCCATAAAATTCGAACCCAAAACATTACTAAGAGGAATCAAAAGTATTATAAATAAAATTTGAATAAGTGTATTCGTTCACCATACATAAATATTGAACCCTTAAAAATATATTTACTTTTACATTTTTATCATCTAAACACCATACTAATCTTTATTATAAGAGAAAAAATATATATATCTATGGTATAAAAGTTATACACTATTATTTACCGTTCATATTTAATTATTATTAATTTTACACTGGTGAATAATGTATAATATAATGAGTTTTCTTAACTGTAGTTCTGAATGCTGCCATAACAATGGAAAAATAAGTTAAGTATTAAATAAATAATTTAGTTGTTGAATGTGGGTTTAGCATTGAATTCCAATTATTAAAAGAAGAATAAAACAATTGTCATAGAAGTTTGAAGGAAGAAGTTAAAGGAAGAGAAAAGTGGGAAAGTTGAATTGGTGTTGCAGAGAGAGAGAGAGAGAGAGAGATGGCGGTGCAAGTGGAGTGTTGTGGAACAAAGTTTGCATTGTTTGTGGTGATAATAGTTGGATTGGTGTGTTTTGCAGGACTAATGGCTGGTCTAACTCTTGGTCTCATGTCTTTAGGACTCGTCGACCTCGAAGTTCTCATCAAATCTGGTCCTCCTAAGGATCGCATCCATGCCGGTATCACCCTTTTCAATTCTCATATTTCAATTTTCAATCTTTATTAACAACCAATAATCAATTCTAATTTATCATATATGTCGTTGTCGTGTCAGGGATTAAGACTTGATTGTTGTTATGGTAAATATATGGACTACTTCCAAGGATTTTGGAAATTTCAGCATGATAAGGGAAATTTGTTTTTTTTTTTTAATTGTGGATTTGCTCGACTTTGTAATTGAGATTATGTTGAATTACAACTTTGGCCTCCTTTCTTAGCTAATTGATGTTGTTATCACTGATCAACAAGTTGGATCACCTTTGATTCTCTATAGTTCTAGTTTTTTTTATCATTTCTTTTTTCTTTTCCTGATTCTGTCGATATCGAAAATCTTTTACTTTTTTCATATTTTAAGACTGAAACTCAAGAATTGCTTAGACTTCGCCACTCGGACCAACATGTGTTAGTTCTAGTTTGAAAAGGATGAAGAATTATTGTATGGTCCTCTTCCTGCTTCTACTACTGTGCTGAGTTCTGACTCATTGTTTTTTGGCAGCGAAAATTTATCCGGTGGTTAAGAACCAGCATCTTTTGCTTTGCACGCTTTTGATCGGAAACTCCTTGGCTATGGAGGTATTATTCAGTTCTTATGGCTTTAATTGATAATTTAACTGAATTTTGTTGGAACCAGTCATGTCTTCCTTGTTTAATTACGATTTGTTCATCCTTTCCTGTTTTCCGCGCAGACTCTTCCCATTTTTCTTGATGCACTTGTGCCTCCCTGGGCTGCGATTTTGCTTTCGGTCACCCTCATCCTCATGTTTGGAGAGGTAAATATTGATTGATGTGATGAGAAACATACTCAAAATGATATTGTTTTCTGAAGTTCCTTCCCTCACGATTGCTAATATTGCTAAATTGGATGCGATACTACAGATATTGCCGCAAGCGATCTGTACTCGATTTGGATTGACAGTTGGAGCGACACTGGCCCCACTTGTTAAAGTTCTTCTTGTAGTATTCTACCCCATCTCTTATCCAATCAGCAAGGTGTGCTTAGAGTGCGATTGTATGTTTGGTTACTATGGTATTGAGGGGGGAGTGGGAATCTTATCTGATGAAGATTGTAATATTTACAGGTTCTTGATTGGATGTTGGGAAAAGGACATGCTGCCCTTTTAAAGAGGGCAGAGCTCAAAACTTTTGTGAATTTTCATGGAAATGAGGTATATAACTCAAATTCGAAGTTCGAGAGGAATTGCGAAAACAATTGCCTTTATATTCATTTCAATGTTCTAAATTATAATGTGTATGTTCCAATTACGTGGTTTCGCTTTGTGCTCTAATGTAGCATGGCTATACATTTGTTTTTGTGTCTAGGCTGGTAAAGGAGGAGACTTAACACATGATGAGACAACCATCATAACTGGTGCACTTGAATTGACTGAAAAAACTGCAAAAGATGCCATGACTCCTATATCAAAGGCATTTTCCCTTGATCTGGATGCTACCCTAAACTTGTGGGTTTGTGAATACTTTATTGCCCTCACCATCATGTTTATATCTTCTTTTGTTCTAACAATGTCCTGTGTCTGCACTGAAGGGACACACTGAATACAATAATGACATTAGGTCATAGTAGAGTTCCAGTTTATGCAGGAGACCAGAGAAATATAATTGGACTTGTTCTGGTAATTTTTCACTCTTTTGAGGTTTTGTACTTGTATGCATGGGATTGTAGATGTGTAGTATTAATGATAGTATGCATTAATAATATTCTATTGTAGTTCTTGAAATCTTTTGTTACAGTACTTGTAATAATATTGGATATGATCATATGACTTGATATTGGGGTGAAAACTATTATTCTGAGTTTCAGGGTAATAACTAATCCAAAGTTTTTAATATAATAGTTGAATTGATCCAATGCTGCTGTAATATGCAGTGAATAACACTAGTGACCATTGGTGGTCTGGTATATTTACTGGAGTATCAAGGCTAGATGAGTGCAAAAATTAATGAGGATTAATGTTCGGTGTGAAACTTTCTATCATATCCTGACTGTTGTTGTTTATACTATATCATACATGATGATTGATTAATATAATAACGGTCTTGCTAACTATTACCCTTTCCGTATGGGTTCGGTGAGGCTATGTGCTTAAATAAATATTTGCATCAAGACACTGAAATAAAACGAATTAATACAAATTAAGGAGTGAAGTTGGATTTCCGCACTTTCTATTCACTAAGTCACCCATCCATTGTACTTTAATGGTTTGTTCACTGATACATGCAGGTTAAAAATCTCTTTATGGTTGATTCAAAGGCTGCAGTTCCTCTAAGAAAAATGATCATCAGAAAAATTCCTCGGTAATTTTTTTTTATACCCAAGATGAGATACATTATTCTTACCTAGGAACTTGATGGTATAAGTATTAGCATTTTTTGCTGTTGTTGATTAGTTGGTACAATCACTAGGTGTTTATGGTTTCCTCTTACCCTGCAGTGTTTCAGAGAACATGCCTCTTTATGATATACTGAATGAATTTCAGAAGGGTCACAGCCATATTGCAGTTGTGTATAGAGATCTAAATGATAAAAAAGACACACCCAAAAGAGTTAAAGATCGAGAACGTTATGATTTTAAGGACAGCTGCAAGAACAAGGGAGAAAATGCACCCTTGGATAAAGGTAGCGATTTAAATAAAAGTAGAGTAATGTTTTGTTTTGTTCAATGCATGTTTTTGAAATAAAACATTTTGTTGAGAGCATGGTTTTGAAATATCTTGCTGGCTTGCAATTTGTTAATAATCCCTTTGAAGGTTTCATCATTCCTCCATTTTGCTGACGTTGCTGAATATATCTGAAGCTAATTGTGCCCATAAATTATCTGCTGCATTCAATTTGTGCTTCCTTTTTCATGTTCGTTTTCAGCACATGATTTTTAGTTTTTTACTTCACATACTTGTGGTTTTTTTAGCTATATCTTCAAGGCATACATATGCCGCAATTGCATTCTATGGTCTCATGAAATATGTGGTTGATCTACCTAATGAAACCTTTGATGATTATCTTGCTGACCTGACCATTGCCACAAATACAGGTGTTGAATCGGAGTCGGGTGATACTTTGACTACTATTGCTAAGGTTGATGGCAGTCCACGGGTGAAGAAGAGTCCACCGGCTAATCCTGCTCCTGCCTTCAAGAAACGACATAGAGGTTGTTCACATTGCATCCTCGATGTTGATAATGTTCCCTTGCTTGTTTTTCCACCCAATGAAGTAGTTGTTGGTGTTATTACAATGGAGGATGTCATTGAAGAGCTTCTTCAGGTTTGATGCTTCTTCATTGCTCTTTATAGTTAAAATTAGTGGTTTGGGCCCTGCACTATGTTGGTGATTCACCATTCGTTATTACGGCAGTTCCACATAACTCCTCCAGATGCGTACTCAGTATACATGATTAAGTACTACTATATTTTTAAAATATGTGAAGAAAGAACTACTTTAAGTTCTGCACTACGATTATTGTGGAAGCAACACGACATTTCTTCCTACCGTTGCCTTTTAAATCTATTGTCTTTCCTTATTGATTTTTGTTAAATCATTGCATATTATTTCAGGAGGAGATATTAGATGAAACTGATGAATATGTCAATATCCATAACAAGTAAGTTTAAACTTTTTCTTCTTAATCGGCATATGAATCTCAGCAGTTTAATTAGATCATTCTGTTCCGAAGTCTTGGTATTTTAGTGTAGTTTGGAGCACATTAAGTTGATCAATCTCTTGATAATGCAGGATAAAAGTTAACATGAATTCTTCCAAGGAGAAGTCTCCTAATGCAATTCCAGTTCAGCCTTCTCCTTTAGCAGTTCAAGGAAACACACCAACTAATTCAGTTTCTACAGCTACTTCAGCAACAGGCTCACCGACAATAATCGATCAAATCTCTGAAAACAATTCACTCAGGAACCAATAATTCATTCAATCAGCATGAGAGAGTAACATAGGTTTAAGGCAGAGCAGTATATAATTTGTTGTAGAAGTTTGCCTGTATGACATTATGTTTATATGCAGAAAGGAAGACTTTATATAATAAGAGGTATTTGAATGATCATATTCATGTTGCATGATATCCTAAAGAGGATTGTGTATTTGAACTAGATTATGCATAACAACTATTACATTTAGACTATAACTATAGCTACTTAGCATTATTGAAGATACACTTTCTGGAGATTTTGGGAATCAACATGCATTTGGAATGGAATTGTATCAAAATGGTGATTCTAATATTTGTTTTATTTGTCACAACTTTAGCAATTTATTTTCATAAGTTCTGTTATCCAGTGCTTCTGAAATTCATTCAATTGGCCTTAAGAGCCAGGGGAAATGGAAAAATCATGAAGCAGACATAATAATTTATATGCATCTGTTAAATAAAAAGTACAAGTATTTCATGTCTTAAAAAATATTTATTACATTAAGGTTATTATGAATAAGTAATAAATGATATTCTTCACACATCAAATAAAGCAGTGCTTTGTAATGCTTTAATAATAAACCAATTGAATGATTGTTATTATTCTAAAATTAAATCTGAATGTAATATGTAAATAAATTTGTTTAGTTCTTAGGAACAATTTTTGTGCATATAAACAATGCAGTATTCAAGAGGAAAACATCTTATTTCTTTCCAAGCTTTGTTGTGGATGAGGACATTTTTGGAGTTTAGACCATAGACAAAAGTCATATTTAAAGTGATATTAATTTTCTAACTAGTTGCAATTATTTAATAATTTCGTAGGCCATTACCATTATCATTATCTCCAAAGGCATGCACCAAAATTCAGCTATGACAGGTTCCTTAAAGTGATATTAATTGTAAAATAAGCACACACAAAAAAGGTGTCATCACCTTTAACATAATTAATAAAGTTTGTTATGAAAAGACAACAAAACCCTCAGTGAAGAATATAGGGTACAATTATTCTAGGCTGTCAGTGTACAAATTGGTAGTTATACATCATCAATACCAAAATCCTTATATCTTATACATGATGACCAGGTCCAATTCTGAGTTGTAGTTTTTGCTTTTACAAGGTTAAAAGTGTTATTTCATTATATCTAAAGTATAAAGTTTACATTGTTTTATTCTTTTGTTTTTTATATACTATCATCTCATATCTTCACCCATTTTTCATGAATGGTTCACCATATTCCAGCATTTAAGCTTATGGAATCATAGTAGGAGTCTAATGAGGGTAAATGAAGTCTAATGCCGAAACCCAATTGATTTTTCTTAATTTCAAGACTATCTTTAAACTTTTGTGAGGCTCATGCTTATTTGTATAATTTCCCTATACACATTATATTTCCCAATATATTTTTTACTCTTATTTAACCTTATATTTTGTACAATCATCCCTAATCTTTAGAGGAAAAAATGTATGTACTAACCATATATGAATTTTATATATTATCATTCTATCTATTCGAATACAAAACTACTAAGTAGAAACAAAACAACATTAATAACAGTTAATCGATTAACTGTGTAGGTGTTAATCGATTAATATTATAGTTAATAGATAACTGATTAGAAAATCAAGTGAGATATTGGCTGAACAATTCTTATATTTGGCATGTTTTACACATGTTAAAATTATTTTCCAATATGTGTTTATTAGTTTGTTAGAAGAATTAGTTAGAATTTATTTTCCATTTTTACAAGGCAATGTGCTTCAATATATATTACTTATAATCTTCTTTGTAAAAAAATCAATTTTGATAAATCAATGAGAATGAGTTATATTTTCATTTCATAATAATATCATCTATCATCCACATTTAATCATTACTAACCTTCATTCCATAAATGTTAAACTCTAATGAGTATCATCAATTCCTCTTAATATTAAGTAACTATTATTTATAACCTATTGTTTTGGATAATGAATGACAATGACAAATTATGAGTGTGTTAATCACATGACACAAAACCCACTACGTGGAAGCATCAATATCAGCCATTAGTGATATGATATGGCTGCTTCATTGTTCAACGGAACGTGCCTTTCACGTGCTTCCCCAAGCTACTTGTTCTTCTCTACTTCCTAATCCACATTTCTTTGTAATAACACACAAAGAATTTATATCAAAGTGAAATGAATCAAATGCCATGAACCTATATATATTGGAAGCTATATATTGTGTATCATCATCTATTATTCTCATATTTCTTGAATCAATATCATTATCATATATATTTTGTCATGAACCTTATCAATTATCACTATCATATCCATTCGTAATAATAGACAAGTTTAAGCAATATAGCAAAAGCTAATAAGTTTAACCTTAACTTTCTGCATGCAATTGGAACAAAATATTCATATTCAACTAACTAAGAGGAAAGAAGCGAACATCACTTTTAATATCAGCAATCCATTGAAAAAGACAACAAAACTAGGAAGAAAATCTTTGTCCAGGAATTAAGAATAAAATAAAAAGAAATCATAAAAGAGAAAAAGAGTAATCTATTTTTTAAGTGCTTTTTCTGGGCTTACTTTTCCTCCTAACCCTGCTTCTTCTGGATGGCTCCCCTTTAGTAATAATAAGTTGAAATTCCTTTTCCTTTGTATTATTAATACTCATGCATGCTGCTATTGATTCCTCTTGTTGTTGTTGTGGTTGTTCCTCTTTCTTCATTGAATTTTCTGTGGCTTTTTCTGCTGCTTCTATTTTCTTCTCTTGGTTTGTTTCCATAACAATAATCTTACGAGGTCTACCTCGTTTTCTTGGAGGCTGAGGTTGAATCTCTTGTTGCCCCATTTCAGCACCTACTTCTATGGATGAAGCCTCAGCTATTGCTACTGAAAGATCCTTCATTTTCTGTCTCTTCTTTCCCATATATGCATAATAAACACACACTTCTCTATAATATATAAGCTCCAACTACTTACTACTCTATCACCCCATCAAATTTCTGATATCATTAAAACCAGAAGAACTTAAAAATCAAATCTTTAATCACTTCTAAGCTCCTTGCTGATTCGTGAGAAAACCCTTTTGATATGATAAACGCATGATTCCTTCTTTCATATGCAAAACCCTCTCTCTCTCTGAATATGTGAAAAGCAAAGCAAGTAGACCAATACTATCTTTGACCAGAATCCAGATTGTGCAAACGCTATATATAAGATATGATAATAATAATAATAAAAGCAAGCATCCTTCTCAAATCTCAACTATATAGTCAAATAAATAATATATATAAGTATAGAATAGAGTAAACAAATCATATTATTATTTTTACTATTCATTATTCTATGGTGTGTCTGCCATGGGGCCATTTCACATGCCCAATACTGACACAAACTTTTTCTCACTGCAAACGAAAAAACAAAGATATGTCATATTCCGTGTAAAATCAGGTTATAAGTTTGTTAACATGATCTTATTATTAATATATGTCACTTTTGTTGTAGTTTAAAGAATCTGTAATTATATTAACTTGTTTTGAACTCTAAATGTTATTAAAACTTTTGTATTACACTAGGATACGAGTATACATATTTTTCTTTTAGATTGTATATAGATAGAATTTAGAAATGGCTCTCAACCAAATATTTTGTCTAATAAGTAAAAATGAAAAAAGCTTTTGAATATCTTCTTCTACAATTTTAAAATCTAACCATTCTTCTGTCTTAGCTCAGTACAAAAAAAGCTTGAAGGAATATCAGACACAAAAATGGAAAGAGTGTAGAGAGAGAACGAACGACAAGATTCATGCAATAAGTACACTAAAAACAAGAGTAAAAAAGTAATATGACTATATTTTTATCTAATGAAATAATATTTTTAGCCATATGTATAAGTGTAAAAATGATTATTTACCTCTAAATTAATGGAGAGATTCTACCTCACTTATCGGTGAATAAGAGAAGACACCAGCGTGAGTAATGTAGAAGCTGAAATTTTCAATGTCTTTCTAGACAAAGACAATTTATCTAATAAAAAAAGTTTAATTAAAGTGTAATTTTTATATTAAACAAAGTTTAAGCCTAATAGTGCAAGACTTTTTATAGATGAAAGCCAAAAATTTGATTTCTGTTAGTGTTATACAAAAAAGGCCCTACTTTGCATTTATTTTAATTTTTTAAACTGAGTTTGTTGTACTTATAAAAATAATAATTGAAATCTCCAATAGACTAATACACATGATAGATATTCCTTAATCTTAATATTAAGATAATTCATCAAAATAACGTCCATGTCTAACAAATCTTTTCCACTATTTCTTCAAAAATATTAAATAAAGTGTTCATTTATCCATTATATATTAGAGTATAATATCTTATATTCTGTAAGTATAAAAATTTATACATAAATATTACATCATTCATTATTTATTTATATATAAAATTAATTGATGATTTTATATAAATGATGAATGATATAATAAAATTATAAAATCTTTTATATTATCAGATATACATTTTTTTCTCTATTTATTAACATTGTAAATAAAATTGATATTTACATTTTATATTTCTATCTTATATCATATATTTTCGTTGTAGAATTAAATATATCATTCTCATTTTATTTTTTATTTTTTATTTTTGGTATATGCTTATATAACTTTTATTTATTTTATTATTAACCTATAATAATAAATTTATTATATTAATAATGGTATCTCTTAAAACATAAGAAGTGTTCAATCATTAAGTGGATGGTCTTTTAGATAGAAAATTCTAAAATGTCTAGTATTATTTGATTTTTTTTAAGTATAAAGACTATTTGAAATGGAAAATTATATAAAAATAGATATAAACTTCAGTGGAATTTAAAATTAACCTCAAAAAGCACATACAACAAAAATACGCAAATAAAAATAGTATAAAAGTTATTGCTTTTGGTACCACTCAATTGTAATTTATAAGAGGACATTGGTATAATTGTTTTGTAACACATAAAATATGTGATTTCAGCCATCATACGATTGTCATCTTATGTATAATGTGGTGTGTGAGGTAGAATGTCTCTTCAATTCCTCAATTATTTCCTATTATTTAACAGTATAAATATACTTAAATCTATAATCCTAAATAACCTCCTATCACTATCAAATATTTATACAATATTATTATATTATTTATTATTTATTTGGATTACTTTTAAAATAATCAATAATATTAAATATGAAGATGAATAATGTAGCAACAATATATATATAATTCATAACAAAAATTACATACCTTTTTTCTCTTAAACTAAAGGCTTATATCTCACATCTTAGAATATTTGTCTTGTTCCCATCTAACGGCATGCATATTTTCATCTCTAGTCTATAATCAAAGTTTTTCTCTTTTTTATTTTTTAGACTTATTTTATTGTTGTCTTTCCTCGAACAACGCTATGATAGCATAACTTCCAGAATCTCAATTGAACAAAATAAAAGAGAATAATATAGTGACAATTCAGAAAATTTATGTAATGTAAGTGCATACATTTGTTTTATTTCTAAAAATTATTAACGTCTTTTTTCTTACCAGAAATTTGAGGGATGAGAATCACATGTCCCCATCAAACATCATATAAGATGTTCTAGTAGAAATTTGTAAAGTTTGATCGGTCCGAGACGAGATATAAAAATTAAGAGGAAGGTGATTTCTTGTCCAAATTTGAGTGGGTGGCATATGCGATTAGATGCCACATACAATGTCAATAATGTTTTCCATTAATCTGCCACGTGGCCTTCTGAACGAGTAAATCAAACACTAATAGCGCACACAACATCTTATATATCTATACTATATATAGAGAAGAGAGAGAAGTGGTTTTTATCCACAGTTTCCGATCACAGAAATGGCTTCTTCGTCTTCTCTCATCAGCGACACTCCCGAATGGAACGATTTGAAGGTAATAAATCATTCATCCTTCATTTTATTCATAGATTATGTTCTGAACTCATATTTGCGTTCGTTTCAATCAGGCGCATGTGGAGGAAATTAAAAACACTCATCTTCGTAATCTTTTGACCGATGAATCCAGAAGCCAATCCTTGTTTCTGTATTAACCTAGCTTCTCTTTTTTATATAAATCAAATTAATTATTTGTAATGTAATCAACAATTTTTCTGATTTTTGCACACACATACCTAATTACCTATTACTATGTAGTGATTCGGATGGAATTGTTCTCGATTATTCAAGGCAACAAGCCACTCTTGAAACTATCCAAAAGCTCTTCAAATTGGCGCAGGTTGATAGTTATTTACTTACTTTCATAATCTTATTTATTTATTATCAAAGGCTAAACACTAAATTGGACTTTGTTTAACTTAAATGAATTAACTATAATATTATTATGTTATGTAGGCTGCATCCCTCAAAGATAAGATAAATCGCTTGTACGGTGGCGAGCGTGTAAGTGTTTCTCTATAAATCTAAACAAACTTCTACATATATTAGTTTATGTTAATTTCTTTTATGGATTCAATTTACATTTTAAATGAGCCAAATGTTAGAATGGCTGCGATTCTGTATGTGATAATTGATTAGTAGTATAGTTAATTAATTAACTGTTAGTTGCTTTTAGTTCGTCAGTTGTAATATTGTATTCGTTAATCGATTAACTGGTTAGTTGTTAGTTAGATAATGTAGTATATAAAAGGTAAATCCCTTAATCCTTGTAATTCATTTTTTCAATGAGAAATAATGAGGAATATTATTTTTTCTCCTTCTTCCTTATTCAAGTTTTTCTTTCTCATTCATGCATGACTCTTACCATTTTAACACCATGTGATTCTTTATTAGCTACCTCTTTTAGATTTTGATTCAAGTTACATTTTCAAATGGCTGCAGTTTACTAGTGATATACATAGGGAGCTTCTTAGTATGGAAAATGAGAACAATAAATTTTTTACCATTAGATCTTATTTGAATAGTAAATGCACATAAACATTGAGTTATTGGATGGTCAAGATTCATTGTCTCAGATGATTAAATTGCTAAGTGTTATCACTGTCAAATTGCTGAAAATTTTGATATGATTATCATTTTTGGATTCACTTTCAGATAAACAGCACCGAGAATAGGCCAGTGCTTCACGTAGCCCTCCGTGCTTCAAGGGACGCTGTTATAAACAGTGATGGGGAAAATGTTGTGCCTGAAGTTTGGAAAGTTCTTGACAAGATTAAGGACTTCTCTGACAGGATTCGCAATGGATCTTGGGTAATTTTCTACTCCTATATATGTACATATGGATTTCTTTTTCATGGTTGACCTTGTGAGTATTAACAATTAAGCCTGTTTTCATAGGTTGGAGCTACAGGAAAACCTTTGAAGGACGTTGTTGCTGTCGGAATTGGTGGCAGCTTCTTAGGTCCATTGTTTGTACACACTGCACTTCAAACAGGTTGGGTGATTATTGCCATTCTCTTTCGTCATCGGTAGCAATTCAACCATTATTTTTTATGGTCCTTTTATATGTTATATGCATAGAAAACATGTATACAGTTATACAATTATGTGTGTATTATTTGTCTTAGTTGACGGCAATTAAAGTGTTAAATAATTATTTTTTATCTTGCAGACCCTGAAGCCAATGAATCTGCAAGGGGCCGTCAGCTGCGCTTGTAAGTATATACTGTTAATGGAGTTTCAAGAGTCTAATTGCAGGGTTTAGTTTACTGCAACTATATGATATTTGTTTTTTCTGAATCTAGCTTACTAAAGCTACATATCTTAAAGAAAGCTGTACTATTGCCATAAAACCAATCTCATCCTCTATTTTAATCTATCCGCAGTCTTGCAAATGTTGATCCGATTGACGTTGCTAGAAATATCACAGGATTAAATCCTGAAACAACTCTAGGTAATTTATTATACATGCAGATAGATATAGAGTTTTAACTAACATGTCTCTTATAGTTTTTTTTCTAATAATTGCAGTTGTGATTGTTTCAAAGACTTTTACAACAGCTGAAACCATGCTGAATGCTCGAACACTGAGAGAGTGGATTTCATCTGCACTTGGGTAATTGCAATATTAAGAGAAGTTGTTCAAAGATTGTAGTGTAGTCATTGTTTGAGGGTTCTCTACAGTTTCCTACCTTTTTATGTGGAAACTTACAGAATGGGACCTTCTCGACTTTCTTATACCCTGTCCCTTCACTCCTTCTAAATCTGTGTAGTTTTTCCAAAGGATTATTGACATTAGTGAAAATGTAATTATATAATGAACTGAAGACTGTCTCATGGTATGATTACTTCCAGGCCCTCTGCAGTTGCAAAGCATATGGTGGCAGTCAGCACAAATCTCACGGTATTACCATATTTTTCTTTTTTTTTGGCATTAGCTGACTGAGCTTTCTTCAATGTTTTACTATTTTTTAAATTCATGAACTATGTCTGCTTTTAATTGACCATTACTCTGTCCCAAGACATATACTTTCCTTGCTTTCTTAAATACTAAATTATGTGCAATGTTTGCATTCACATGCACCATCTAAAAATTATCCACTGTGTGGATCATTGATGGATTTAATTCTCTCTGCCAAAGTTTCCAAACAGCAGCAGTTCATAATTGATTAATAAAACTGTATAGACAGAGTCAAAATTTATTTGGTATTATTTTTTCTCTGATATTTTTCATATATATGTGATAAGTTCATAGACAATGCATTTTCTATTCAAAATAATAGCCGAACCTTTATCTATTTTCCTTGTTTAACTTCTGTTGCAGCTTGTGGAAAAGTTTGGTATTGATCCTAATAATGCTTTTGCATTTTGGGACTGGGTTGGTGGTCGGTACAGTGGTGAGTAATTTTTATTCTATCTTCACACTGCCAAATAAAAGGCCATATACATTTCAAGTTTTCAACAGATTTGATTCTGATAACCTAAATATATGGCTTGCAGTTTGCAGTGCAGTTGGAGTGTTACCATTATCTCTACAATACGGTTTCTCAGTAATAGAGAAGTATGTCTTTTATCATTCATATGATTCCTATCCGCAGGCACTTCTTCTAGAGGAGAATATTCCTATAAATAGTTTTAATTCATTGTGGTTTGATCTATTATAGAAACATCTTGTCTGTTTCACCCTAGAGTAGGATTTGGAGGGTGGACAAGCTTTATTATGCTTCACCTTCTTCTTCCTTAAAGGAAGGTTATCAGCTTGTTAGATTAAATGAAGGTCGTAGATAAGATTTCGTTTGATATATATGCTAAATAAGAAAAAGCGCAGTCAGGTCCCAATTTAAATGTATTGATATTTACAAATGTGTGCTGCATAATACTTGCACGGGTTGTAAAATAGAACTTAGTTTTGATTCTCCCTTTATTAAATAGATATTTAGTTACTTATGCATGAAGCTACAATATTTTCTTTATGATGACATATTTTTTCCTTCGAAGGTTTTTGAAGGGGGCTTCCAACATTGATCAACATTTCTATTCACAACCATTTGAAAGGAACATTCCAGTAAGTTACCCTATTCTAAGCTTTTATACTCGAGTTTTATTGTACACATAGATTGCTGCACATTCAAACATATATTTCTCTACCGCATACTGACTACCCTTCCAAAGCAGCGAAGGAGTCATAGAAGAGATAAAAAATTTATTGCATAATTGTAATATAACTTTGTCTTTGAATGTTTTGTATGGATCTCCCCAGTGGAGTAAGTTAATTCTTCCCCCAAGTAATGAGTTTATGGCTTGGTTATTGATGTTACTGTCTTATATTTTAAAATAAAGGTAATGTTATTTTTCACAGATATTTAAAGAGGGAATGAGGAGCACCTTTCAGCTGTTTCCCCCCTCTCCCCCTTGTTTCTTTTGCCATTAGTAGGATTACCATTTACCATCCCTCGAAGCTCTTTCAGAACCATTTAAGATGAACTAGTCATATAAATTCAGATTATTTTGTAATCAATTCTAATTTATTATCAGTTTTGTTAAAATTTGTCTTGATCCAGTTATAAATATAGTATTTAAAACGACAACAACCAAACCTTAGTCCCACTAAGTGGGGTCGGCTACATAGGTTGAACGACTTCATAATGCTCTATCATAAATCATGCAATTTATGTCCATTGACAAAACATTGATCTCTAAACTTTTCCTAATTGTTTAACCTTTGTTTTTCTTGGCCTTTCTCTATTTTTAGAAATTAGACTAACTTCCATTTGATCACTCTCCTCATCGAGGCTTCTAACGGCCTCCTTCACACATGTCCAAACCACCCAAGGCACAGTTCTTTCATATTTTCTACAATAGTAGCAACGCTAACATTCTTTTGAATGCATTCATTCATAATCCTATCTTGTTTAATATGTTCACTCATCCAACTGCAACATTCTCATCTCTGCTATCTTGGGTGTATTCTCTCGTGGATACTTTACAGCCCAGCATTGAGTCCCATATAAAAACTGACATACAAACAAAGCAAGAGAGAGAAAACAATAAAATTGAAAGGATGAGTGTGTAAAAAAGTTGGATTAGAAATGAAAATTAACCTTCGAATTTTTTTTATAGTCACCAAACCCCTCATATTTAAAAACTGACTCCACTGCACCTAAATATATATTTTTTAGATGTTCCTAAACACCCCTTTGATGTTTTGGAGATGGGAAGGAATTTGGCTCACTGCAAATTTTCATATCCATTGGCTGAGTGAAGGACCTTAGGTTCTTGTATTTAAAATATACCTTTTCATTTTCCCAAATACATGATGAGATGCTCAATAACAATTTATGAGTGCTTCAGGTGCTTCTGGGTTTGTTGAGCGTATGGAATGTTTCATTTCTTGGATATCCTGCCAGAGTGAGTACATTTTGTGTTTCATTTATATTTTTCTTTGTTCTTAGCCAGCTTTGTTCAACTAAGCGATCCTTTTGGTACTCTTCCAGGCCATCTTACCTTATTCTCAAGCTCTGGAAAAGTTTGCCCCACACATTCAACAGGCAAGTCAATTGCAGCATTGTGCATGAATATTATTTTACTGCTACTTAATTTGTGTTCCTATATTAAATTTATTTATTCATTTTTATTAGGTCAGCATGGAAAGTAATGGCAAGGGTGTTTCAATTGATGGTCTTCCTCTACCATTTGAGACCGGTGAAATTGATTTTGGTGAGCCTGGAACTAATGGGCAGCATAGCTTTTATCAGCTCATACATCAGGTGATCTTTACGTATTCTATACCAATGTTAAAAGCTAGTAACTTAAAGACAATACCACCACTGTGCTGACTGCTGACTGTTAATTTTGGCCTAAAAAATTCTCATGAAAGTATTATGCAATTGCATGTTGTGCTTTCTATTTCAATCCCAATTGTTGCTCGTTTTGAATGGTAATTTTTGGTTCAAGTTAGAGAAGTTGATGCGAGCATAAGTTTCACAAGAACTTCCATATATGTATTTTTTTATCTTCCCCCTCACCATTCAAATCAATACGAGAGTACAAATATGCTGTGGTATAATAGCTATCTTTAATCAAAGTTTCCCCTAGGCTATTTGAAACCCATAACTTGTTTTGTCTACATTAACTTCTCAATTTAGACATGTCAGTATATTGCTTGCAAAACCTTTGTGATTTAATAGGCCAAGAAGTCTTATGTTTAATAATTTGTTCATAGCTAACCTGACGTTTCTGCCTTGTTATTGGTGTTGCGGGAAAGACCAAAGGGGATGGGGGAAGCTTAATTAACATGATACTGCAAACAATAGGTGTTTAGATATCAGCTATGCAGCAACTTATTTTCTTCCCTTTTCCTCTATTGCAATTTTAAGTGCCTAGCTTTGGTTCCTCTTATTTAATATTTCCATTCTATGAAAAGTATCAATGTTTACAAACTGTTCCATTGAGCAACTTGTATCTCCTTAATTTTAGGGGCGTGTGATTCCTTGTGATTTTATTGGAGTTGTAAAAAGTCAGCAACCTGTCTATCTGAAAGGTAAAGAATACATATCAACACTATAAAGTTTCATCATGATAGTTGACTTGTTTGAAATCAGCCCTCTGATACTTTTTGAACAATGCATTTTATAACCAGATGAAGTGGTCAGTAACCATGATGAGCTAATGTCCAACTTTTTTGCACAGCCTGATGCCCTTGCATATGGGAAGGTATATTTGTCCGTGCCTTTTTTTTTTGTAACTAAATCATAATATAATTTTAAATAAGATTGCCTAAAGCTAAAGTGGGGAGTCTGCCTCGACGTCATTATCTTTATTGTAATTCACACATAATAGTATAACATTCTTCTAAATTAAAGCTAAGATGCAATTTTAGCTAGCACAGAGCATTTGTTAACAGCTTGACTAGATTTTTACTAGTATTCTTTTGTTTGATAATGGGAATATGACCATCCGGCAATTTCTTGTAGACAGCAGATCAGCTGCAAAAGGAGAATGTTTCTCCACATCTTATTCCTCACAAGGTGATTTCCCTTCTGCTTCAATACAAGTCTTAGTTAATAGCTAATCCTAAGTCCTTACCTAGCTTCATTTGTGTATAAAATATTCTGCAGACCTTCAGCGGAAATCGACCCTCTGTCAGCCTTCTGCTTCCATCATTGAATGCTTATAATATTGGGCAGGTATGAAGTCTGCCAGCTCTTAATTACTATTTAGAAAGAAATGGTTGGTTTCTGTTTAGACATGTTTTATTGTTTCAGTTGCTTTTATTGAGCATGTACAACCAGAAATTAGTAGTTATATGAGATGAGATTTGTGCACAATAATGTATTGAACTTTAATGTTCATATCCTTGAAACTGTTTCTGATATTCTAAACTAGGCATTCACACTGGACACCACATTTTAACTGGAAGTATTGTTTGTTTGTGGCTATGCATTGGGCGACTTCAAAATCCTAGGAATATCCGTAAACTATTCAAAAAGCAAAAGCATTTCTGTGCACATCTAGTTAGATTAAGTTACTCAAATTAATATGATAAAGGAGCATGCACATTGCAAGGATCGTATTTAGTATTTTATGCTCAAGCCATGTTCTTTATCATCTGTTCTTTGATGGATGTTTTCACAGTATCTTGAGTTTAATGTGGTAATGTGGTATCACTATATCAGAATAATTGCAAGCAGATGGTATCTTCTGACAAATAGTTTTATGATTTTAATTTATTTTCTCCTTGTGTTCATATTGTTTTCTCCACATCCAGTTTTGTGTATGGTTGTTGATACTTCATAGAATATAGCCGCTGTGCATATGTGGGTCTTCCATGCTTGAGCTCTTTATTCTGCATAAGTTGGCCACATACCTTTCTCATGATATGAGAAACTAATTTGTCATTGTCAATGTTTGTTTGTTTTCATGATGCAAACACTCACTAATCACTATAGTAACTGCTGGTACTCTTGCAATTAGGGTCTATTCAACAAAAATAACCAAGCTTTAGTCCCACTAGGTGCGGTGGAATTATGGTCTATTCAAATTACTTTATTAACTCTAATTTCTTCTATGTTTTTGTGTTCTTCAGCTATTGGCAATCTATGAGCACAGAATTGCTGTAGAGGGTTTCATTTGGGGCATCAATTCTTTTGATCAGTGGGGAGTAGAGTTGGGGAAGGTATGTTTTAGATAAATGACTCTATCATGTTACTATCTGAGATATATATATATATATATATA